>NC_048300.1:167684100-167702574 GCF_013100865.1 Trachemys scripta elegans
GAAATTTCCAGAGGCACCTTGCCATTACTGCCATCTGAAGAAATGAGGTTCTGACCCACGAAAGCTTATTCTCCCAATGCTTCTATTAGTCTTAAAGGTGCCACAGGCCCCTCTGTTGCTTTTTACAGATTCAGACTAACACGGCTACCCCTCTGATACTTGACACCAGAAGATTAGAAGGTCTTTAGTCCATAGTTCAATATGATTATTTTACTTGTAAATCCATAGTCCAAGAATCAGGGCAAGAAAGAGGCAAGATAAAGTCATCTCAGGGGTCGTTTATATATTTTGCATGTGTCTGGAAATATACTGTTTCAAAGAAAGCTCACATCCCAGTTTATGGAAAGTTACTGGCACAAGATGGAGTCCAGGATCACATGAGCATATCACATGTCCTTACATGGCTTGATGACTCACAGGGGCAGCCATTGCCCATATCTGTGCTGAAGTGTCCACAGAAAGAGCTATCTGGTGGAATGAGTTTCCTCTATGGCCCATTGTTAGAGTGATGTGTTCTTAATAGGCCATCCACCTTGAATAGTCCATTCGCAATGGGCTGGCTAGACTGGATGTAAACTACCTTGTAGGTGTTACCGCAGGAACAAACACATTTGAGATATAGATACATAGCCAATATTCATAACTTCAGATACAGTGATTATAGATGCATTTAAACAGGATAATCTCATTTCGAAAATCATAACTTTTCCATTAACAATTTACATGACATGCAACAAATCTAGTACAATGTAATTGTCTAACAGTGGCAATATCAAGCATATAAATGGTCATATTTCAATTATACAGCATCACAAAAGTGGAGCAAAAGAACAAAATGAGAATAAAAGAAAATGGAACAGAAATGGAAGAAATGGACAAAAAGAATGAGAAAAAAAGACAGAGGCAAAGAGGAGATAACACTATTCATAAGAACACTAAATACCACTAAGAGATTTTTTTTTTTGCTTCCTAATTTATTTTTCTTATTATTATTTATTCTTTACATAGATCCATTGGTGTTTTAGATGCTTTAAAGATGTAAGAAGAAAGCTTGCACTCTAGACAGACAGTGCTGACAACACTGAGAGTGAAGCAGCATTAAAACAAAGTGTCTGTGAAGGTGAGCTGGTCTGGCATGTTGTTAATTCCAAGGTTTGTGAGATTTTTTTTTGCATTTGTTAACACGAGCAAAATTAAAGGATTATGAAGAGAAGTAGGTGCGAGGCTGAGAGGTTACAGATGAGCAGCTAGCCAAAAAAGGTGAATTTGCAGGAGGAATTTGAAGGAGGGGAATGTGGTTGCTTTGTGTACTGAAGGATGGAGGCTGTTCTGAGCATAAAAAAATCCTGAGATGAAAGGTTCTGAGAGTGATCTGAACATTCATAGCTCAGAGTACATTCTAATTAAATCAAGATCCAGAAGTATAAAAAGGGAGAGGGAGGTGAGAACCAAGATCTAGGCGGGGATGACAGAGTTGAAAATGAGACTAATGAGTTCAAACTTGTTAAGAAATTAGAGACAGGAAATCTATGGAGGAATTTAAGAATATGATATGTTCAGAATGGGAGGGGAACTTTACCTGCATTATAGTGAATGGACCAGAGCAGAAGAAAGGCAACAGATATGGAATCTGGAGACAATATATTGAATCATAAACAACCTCAGCATTGGGGAGTGGAAAGTTCATTTGCCCTGTGAATACTCATCCTTGAATCTGCCCCTGAGGGTAGTTGCAGTGTAGAAACCAGTATTTCCATGTCTAGAAAATAGAAAACTTCAGATAACTCATCCAGGGGAGTGTCAACCATAGATTCCTGAATACCTGGAATTCAGTCTCTTTAGTCTGAAGGGGCCCAAAGATAACTGGCTTTATCAGTCTGTAATGTTTGCAGTTAAGTCCACTGACCTGTGTAGTTCTAACCTTAACTCATCTTTAGCAGAGGTCCTCTCATTGTACATACATATAGGCCAGTGTCGACTTCACCTATGAAAAAAATCTTTGGTACTTGATTCACCAGGGGGGCTGTGCAACACAGCAGAGTGAGCTCTTGAGTGCTCCAGGTGATTACACCCTCACCCACCTCCAGTCATCCCCTTTTTCTTCCCCACATGCCAAAACACGCACCTTTAACTTTACTGATTGCCAGCTGGGGTCTCAACAGCAATGGTGTGCTCCTCTTTGACCTGCAAATCCAGAAGGGGGTTGGACTAGATGACCTCCTGAGGTCTCTTCCAACCCTGATATTCTATGATTCTAAGAGAAGAGACTCCCTGCCCCAACCAAGATGTCTGCTGCGGGCGATAGTGAAAGTGTGCTGACTGCTCACACAGGTGACTGTAGACACCCTCACAATAAAACTCCTTTTACCACTCTCCTAACTACAGTGTCTGCTACTCAATCCTCCTTGCAGCTTCTATCAGGTAGGATGTCAGGGGCATAGGTGCTGATTCAGTGAGTGGTCCACAGGGAAAAAATGGTGGGTGCTGAGCACTCACCAGCAGCCCCCCTATCAGCTCCTTCCCACTCCCCCCAGGGCCTGCCAGCAGGCCCTGCAGATCAGAGCTTCCCCCTCCCTCCCTGCGCCTCCTGCCTGCCACAAACAGCTGTTTCATGGTGGGCGGGAGGCTGGGAGGGAGGAGCGAGGATGCAGCATGCTCGAGGTGGGGGGCACAAAACTGGGTGGAAAGGGGGTGAAGCGGGGCGGGAAGAGGCAAGGCAGGGTTGGAGACTTGGGGAAGGGGTGGGGCCTGAGGCAGAGCTGGGGGTCGAGCACCCCCCCGGCACTTTGGAAAGTCAGCGCCTGTGCAGAGGGATGTAATTTTTTTCAGTAAAGGATCAAATACAGGACATTGTTATCAAAACTGAGAAACACCTCAGGGATATAAAATTAATTAAATCTGGATTGGCTGATCTGGAAGGCAGATCACACAGAAACAATCTTAAATCACTGGAGTCCGCAAGGGAAAGCTCTGGAATTTAATCCCAGACTTTTAATGGAAATATTTGATCTGTCTGAGGATTTTATAACTGCCATTGAAAAAGCACACAGGCCTCTCCATGGGGCTAAATCCAGAGCCCTGGTAATCAGATTCCTCAGGTACATAATCAGAGAAACCAATCTATACAAGGCAAGGAGAAAAGACAGCTTTGCTTGGGCAGTCACCCAGATAAAATATTGCCTTTTCAAAATTTAGCCAGGGAGTTGTGGAGCAGGGGCTGGCTTTTGGCAGGGCCACGGGGGCAACTGCCAAAGCAGAAGGGGCTAAAGTATTACAGGAGGTTTCCTCTACTATCTGGAGAAGTGACCCATTCATTCCAGATGTGGAGAGCATCATAAATATCAGTTACTTTTGATGTGTTTTGTTTCAGATTACTCCAACTGCTGGCACCTTGTTTGCCTTAATAACTGTTTGGATACAGCTGTCCCCTATTATGTTTGGCCTCTTCTCCCATGGCCTGGCTTTTGGCTAGGTATGGTGGAGATGGAGCCCATGCATATACTGGGTTCTCTGAATGTGGGTTTGAATGATGACAACAGTGATATAGCCTGGACTGTCTTATTGCTGAATACTTCATGCTATGGTTTTGCACACTGCAAATCACTATGGCTGTCACTGCCTTAGTGAGCTTTCTGGTGGAAGGGAGAAGCACAACGTTCCCTCACCCAAATCCTGCACTGAAATAGGGGGATGGCAATTCTGGTGAAAAATTACCTCCAGGTGGGAACTATGACATTACAAGGAGCTTCATGTAATCTCAACCTACAGACGGTCCCATATCCGGTATCTTGCTGAGCCCATGCATCTAAAGTCACAGAGACTAATATAAACACATGAAGGGCACACGTCACAACATAGAATATAAACTTTACACACTCTCTTTGTTGGTGATGTGTCCCATGAGGGTTGTTCTTTGTAACATTTTGTTGTTGTTGTAGTCTTTGAAGGGTTTGGAAGCAGGAAGGCAACACACACACACACACCACTCATCACAGGGGATTTGCCTAGGCCTGCCCCCTGGAATTCAAGAGAGTTTTAGTTATTAATTAGAAGTGTTCTTTACAGTGCCTGCTAATGGATGGCATCATTCCCAGGTGGTGCCAAGCACATGAAGTTAATATGTTATAGTTATAATTTGTTTGGTTTTTTTCTTTTTGTTATGTTCTACTTTGTATCCCTTCATGTCACCCCACTACTCTTTTTTTCCCCTTCCTCCTGCTTGACCTCCAATGAGTGTGTTGGACCTGCTGGCACTATGTAGTCCTGACAGATGAGGTGGGCAGTGCATCCCATCAGTTCCTCATTTCACCCTTTCTACACTCATCCCATAGCTCCATGGATGTCTGGCTGCTGGTGTGATCTCTGCAAGGTAATCAAATGATCTACATTAGGCATCTAGGACTGCTTGTCCCTCTACTCCCCACTCCAATGGGTTTGCACAAGGAGAGTGGTGCACAGGGTGACTGACAGATAACTTAAACTCTCTCTCCGATCTACATTAAAAACCTTAAGGTGCTATTGACTAAGATGTGCTGTTATGGCTTTAAACCTTAAACTAATATCTTGGGAAATCAGGGGATTTAACACTCCCATTAAATGTAAGAAAGTTTGTGCCTTGTTGAAAGAGACCAAGGTCAACATAGCATTTTTAATAGAGCTATGTCCTGGTGTCACACCTCAAAATCTATAGGAGCCTCTGTGCTGTTCCATAGAAACCTAACAGCAAATGTTAGTGATGTTTGCTCAGAAAGTCAGGGTAGGTTTCTCATACCCAGAGTCACTGTAAATAGGTCTGAAATGATCCTGGCTAGCCAACATGGATAAGGCTCTAAGACTTTTCAGACAATTTGCTGAGCTGTACAGAGATATGCACATCCCCATCAACTTTAATCAGGTTCCAGAGCCAATAATAGATAGATCCTCCCCTAGTAACAGTAAGCCAGCCAGAACCTGAAAAGTACTGGAGACCATGATAAAAGATATGAGATATGTGATGGGGGGGGGCAGATATATGCAACAGAAAGTTTACATGTAGCTGCCTCGCCTGTCCATAATACATATTCATAAATTTGAACTTTTTTCTAAGGGAAGCTAACCCAATCTGTCTCCAAGTAATCAATTGGCAGTCTCTGACCAGGCACCCGTTACTTAGATTGTAAAGTCTTTTGGGGGCAAGGATTGTCTTTTGGTTCTATATTTGTACAGCACCTAGCACAATCGGGTTCTGGCCCATGCCATACATCCAAACCAGAAGGGATTTATTAAAGGCTGGTATGGCTCAGATAACTTAGCACAGATAAAATAGCAGTGCAGTGTGATGGCCTGAATCCCCAAGCTCTTATAGCCTGGGACACAGAAAAGGCCTGTGATAGTGTGATCTGGGAATATGCTATATACCTGACAGAGATTTTGGGCCTGTTTTCAGAAAATGGGAGGGATACACTTACATATAAGGGACCACATCTATCTCTAAACCAATGGCATAATTTTTGAGTAGTAATGATACTCCACAAACTCTCCAGACTTGTGTTAGTCATGTATTCTTTTTTGATGAAAAAGGATACTTCGAACCTTGAAGATATTACTAAAACCTGCAATAAAAAGCTGAAGTATCCTTTAAAGGCTCCCCAATAGTCAATTGTATTATGAAATGCAAAACATGCTTCTATAGATTTATTTACATTTAATTCATCACAAAAAAACCCACTTTAGAATGTAGTGGACACTGCAAAAACATCATAAATTAAGCAACAGAGGGTCCTGTGGCACCTTTAAGACTAACAGAAGTATTGGGAGCATAAGCATAAATGATCTGGAGAAAGGGGTAAACAGTGAGGTGGCAAAGTTTGCAGATGATACTAAACTGCTAAAGATAGTTAAGACCAAAGCAGACTGTGAAGAACTTCAAAAAGATCTCACAAAACTAAGTGATTGGGCAACAAAATGGCAAATGAAATTTAATGTGGATAAATGTAAAGTAATGCACATTGGAAAAAATAACCCCAACTATACATACAATATGATGGGAGCTAATTTAGCTACAACAAGTCAGGAAAAAGATCTTGGAGTCATCGTGGATAGTTCTCTGAAAATGTCCACACAGTGTGCATAGGCGGTCAAAAAAGCAAACAGGATGTTAGGAATCATTAAAAAGGGGATAGAGAATAAGACTGAGAATATATTATTGCCCTTATATAAATCGATGGTACACCCTCATCTCGAATACTGCGTACAGATGTGGTCTCCTCATCTCAAAAAAGATATACTGGCACTAGAAAAGGTTCAGAAAAGGGCAACTAAAATGATTAAGGGTTTGGAACGGGTCCCATATGAGGAGAGATTAAAGAGGCTAGGACTCTTCAGCTTGGAAAAGAGGAGACTAAGGGGGGATATGATAGAGGTATATAAAATCATGAGTGATGTGCAGAAAGTGGATAAGGAAAAGTTATTTACTTATTCCCATAATACAAGAACTAGGGGTCACCAAATGAAATTAATAGGTAGCAGGTTTAAAACAAATAAAAGGAAGTTCTTCTTCACGCAGCGCACAGTCAACTTGTGGAACTCCTTACCTAAGGAGGTTGTGAAGGCTAGGACTATAACAGAATTTAAAAGAGAACTGGATAAATTCATGGTGGTTAAGTCCATTAATGGCTATTAGCCAGGACGAGTAAGGAATGGTGTCCCTAGCCTCTGACAGACAGAGGATGGAGATGGATGGCAGGAGAGAGATCACTTGATCATTGCCTGTTAGGTTCACTCCCTCTGGGGAACCTGCCATTGGCCACTGTCGGTAGACAGGATACTGGGCTAGATGGACCTTTGGTCTGACCCAGTATGGCCTTTCTTATGTTCTTAAGCTTTCGTGGGTAAGAACCTCACTTCTTCAGATGCAAGAAGTGAGGTTCTTGCATCTGAAGAAGTGAGGTTCTTACCTACGAAACCTTATGCTCCCAATACTTCTGTTAGTCTTAAAGGTGCCACAGGACCCTGTGTTGCTTTTTACAAACTAACACGGCTACCCCTCTGATACTTGACATAAATTAAAACACTTTGGATACATGCTGACAATCTGGTAAAGATAAGGACATACTTCTGCATGTGTTTTGGAATGTCCTCCAGTTAAATATCTGTGAAAAGTTGCCACTTTATAACAATGATTTTGGGCATCAGAAATCAAACATCAGTTGAGAACAACAAATAAGGATATTTTGGTCTCTTATAATCACAGCATTTATAGTTTCTGAGGGCAGCCATGATCATGAAGTGAATGATTTTACAGAGGTGGAAAGGTAAATCAATGTACACAACAGAACAATAGTATTCTGACCGCTCTGACCTAGTGGCTAAAGAAAAGGGATCAGCTACACACATTTGAAGAAATCGGGGCTCCATTTTTAGAAATAGTGAACTAAGGAACACCCAAGGTTCAGTAGGCAGTACAGATCTCTTTCTCCTTGACTTTCCCCACTTTCTTCCCCTCTCCCTCAGCCTCGTCTGTGTTATTCCCGCAGTTAGCTATAAATTGATTTATTTGATTTTATAAGTTAATACAAGGGTTGTTAAAAATGTTTTTGCATATGTATGTTAACACTCAGCTGTATGTTACAAATGGCAAATTTAAGTTTTATTTTAAATGTTTTTTGCATTGTGACCTTTGCATTGAAAAGTAAAAGTGAATTAAAAAAACCTTAACAAAAAACTGTGGGGTTTTTTCAGTTTTAATAAGATAAGAACCAGGGAACATATAAAACTGTGTAATTGGTAAAAAAATAATCTTTCCCACCATAAAAGGTAAGTTAGTGCTCCATTTTATATCTTCGGGTATTTAGTAATTATAAACATGATGGCTTGAGTGGAACATTTAAGAGCTTTTTTTGTTGCAGCCAAAACATTTATGTATGCATTGAAAACATAAAAATCCTTCTGCCCTGTTCCTTCAATTATTTGTTATCCCCAGTTTAAACTTCTACTAAGTGTTGATTCTCATTAATAGACGTTTAAATATGAATTTGTTATTACTGTTTTTAATATTTTTTTCAATAGTTTCATATTCCTTTTAATTCTAATATTGGGCATAGATGGAAAAGCCATAAAACCTTGTTTGTTCAGTTTGAGAGCCTACTAGAAAGCACTTTATACTAGCTAAAAACTCAGCAGAGCATTAAAAATAGCAACTCTGTTTTTGCAGGATCTTGATGTGACGTCAAGTGTTGTTAGTCTTTAAAGTGCCACAAGGACTCCTCGTTCTTTAAGCTGTTTTTCCTATTCTGTCAAAAGGCCCACTAGAATGTTAGCTGTTCCAGAGATCAGCTGCAATGTAACTTCTTAATATCCGTGCTTTTGAAGAATGTTGTATTTACCTTTAACTGATCATTTACTCTGATTTGTGACAATGTAATAAAAATTTGGATGCTAATTCAAGAACACACATTTGTGATTATGAATTTTCATGACTTTAGATCAGCACTCTCTCATTAGATGTGAAATGTGTGTTTTCAATTAACAAAATGTGTTTATAATGCAGAAGCTTTCAGTGTTTGAATAGTTTCTCTAATTAATCTCTCAATGTGGCTGCCAGTTTGCATTATTCAATTTACTCATGTTCATGTTCCACTGGTTTCTTGGGCTCATGCTCTATCTCAGCAGTTCTCAGACTGTGTGTCAGGATCCCAAAGTAGGTTGTAACCCCATTTTAATGGGGTCGCCAGGGCTAGTGTTAGAATTGCTGGGGAACAGGGTCAAAGCTGAAGCCCAAGTCCCACCACCCAGGCCGAAACCCAAGGGCTTCAGCCCTGAGCGGAGGGCATGGGCTTTGGCTTCAGCTCTGGGCAGCGGGGCAGGAGCCCTTGGGCTTCGGCTTGCCCCCCCAACACACCCAGAGAGATGGGGCTCGGGCTTCGGCTTTGCAGGCCCTCCCACCCCCACCCGGGGCTCAGGCTGACTCAAGCTTCGGGCTTGGGGTCGTGTAATGATTTTTGTTGTCAGAAGGGGGTCGCAGTGCAATGAAGTTTGAGAACCTCTGCTCTCTTTCTCTAGCACTGCTTGAAAACTGCAGCTATTTCTGATTATTACTCACTATACTAATATCTACTACCATTGCTGTTATGTTTAAATTTATGGTACACTTAATTGAACTTGAAAGAATAATTAGTAACACAAAACAACATTTACTAAAATGCTGTTTAAGACAACACACAGCCTAATGATCAATTAATTAAGTCAGAAGAATGGAATATGTGTAAGACGGCAGTCACTACCGCACAGTAAGACACTTTTAAAAATATACTTTTCAGAATTGTATTACACTGTCATGTAATTGCTTTTCTGTTTTCTTTCCTACCACTTCTAATTACAAAGGGTCAAATCCTCTGGTGCTTAATCAGTTTCTGGTTCATTTTTACTGGGCAAATTTCTGTTACCTTCTCTGATAGGTTTTTTTCTGGCTATAGTCCTGGTCCCAGCAAAGAAGCAGATACCATTAAACATAGTTGGTACTAATTGGTACATTTCTACCTGTGCAAAGAAGCCAAGCACTGAATAAGCTGGGGACCTGAACTGCCTTCTTATCCCTAAATATGCTCTGACTGGAAATGGTTGAGGTATGTTAGAGCTGTGAGGAGAAACTTGCACAGCACTGCTCATGCATAACCTGATCTAGAGTCAGTGTGTTACTAAGCTGAGAGAGGAGGGATTTTTCTTCTTCTCCTAATTTTAAAAGTATTTATTCGTTTTTGTGATTGCTGAAAATCCACAATTCTGTGGCTATAACCTTTTCATGGCTTGGATTAGTCTCTTTACTCCTAAATCTAAGTTCTCATTTTAAAATCTCTAACCTTCAAGAATGCAAACAGATACAATTTTGCCCTTCTGAGTCTGCAACTAGTCAGAGAACAAACAAGAGAACATCTAGGTGGTATGCTAACTCAGAGGGCTCATTTAATTTACTATTTAAATACTAACGTTGTTAACCATTTGGGTTCTTCATACTAGAACATCTAACATAATTGTTTATGTTTATGTTTCAAAGCACTGCACTGTTAGAGTTGGGTAGATCAGTGTATAGATAGGGTGGGAGGGTGACAACCAAGGCAGAGCACTTGATGCACAAAACACAGGAAGAAAGGATTCTTCCACCAGGACAACTTATCCTAATATCCACACACAGCTAACTTCTTAAATCCAACTTTTTAGGAAGGATGTATTAATGCTGCCAGGCTTTGAACCTGTTAACTCAGGAAGTCTAAGTATGTATTTTATAAATGATTATCGGGCCACTAATTTTGTCCTTTTAACTATCCCCTAGCAGCCTCCATAGGAGTCTTTAATGGAAATGACAAGGAGTCTGGTGGCACCTTAAAGACTAACAGATTTATTTGGGCATAAGCTTTCGTGGGTAAAAACCGCACTTCTTCAGATGCATAGAGTGAAAGTTACAGATGCAGGCATTATATACGGACACATGGAGAGAAGGAAGTTACTTCGCAAGTGGAGAACCAGTGTTGACAGGGTGGATGTAGTCCACTCCCAATAATAGATGAGGAGGTGTCAATTCCAGGAGAGGAAAAGATGCTTCTGTAATGAGCCAGCCACTCCCAGTCCCTATTCAAGCCCAGATTAATGGTGTTAAATTTGCAAATGAATTTTAGTTCTACTGTTTCTCTTTGAAGTCTGTTTCTGAAGTTTTTTTGTTCAATGATAGTGACTTTTAAATCTGTAATAGAATGACCAGGGAGATTGAAGTGTTCACTTACTGGCTTATGTATGTTACCATTCCTGATGTCCGATTTGTGTCCATTTATTCTTTTGCGAAGGGACTGTCCGGTTTGGCCAATGTACATGGCAGAGGGGCATTGCTGGCACATGATGGCATATATAACATTAGTGGATGTGCAGGTGAATGAGCCCTTGATGGTGTGGCTGATGTGGTTGGGTCCTCTGATGGTGTCGCCAGAGTAGATATGGGGATAGAGTAGGCAACGAGGTTTGCTACAGGGATTGGATCCTGGGTTGGTGTTTCTGTGGTGTGGTGTGTAGTTGCTGGTGAATATTTGCTTCAGGTTGGGGGGTTGTCTGTAAGCGAGGACTGGCCTGCCTCCCAAGGTCTGTGAGAGTGAGGGATCATTTTCCAGGATAGGTTGTAGATCGTGGATGATGCGCTGGAGAGGTTTTAGCTGGGGGCTGTATGTGATGGCCACTGGTGTTCTCTTATTGTCCTTGTTGGGCCTGTCCTGTAGTAGGTGATTTCTGAGTACTCGTCTTGCTCTGTCAATCTGTTTCCTCACTTCCCCAGGTGGGTACTGTAGTTTTACGAGTGCTTGATAAAGATCTTGTAGGTGTTTGTCTCTGTCTGAGGGATTGGAGCAAATTCGGTTGTATCTTAGGGCTTGGCTGTAGACAATGGATCGTGTGTTGTGTCTTGGATGGAAGCTGGAGGCATGTAGGTACATATAGCGGTCAGTAGGTTTCCGGTATAGGGTGGTGTTTATGTGACCATCACTTATTTGTACTGTAGTGTCCAGGAAGTGGATCTCTTGTATGGACCGGTCCAGGCTGAAAGCCAGTAAGTGAACACTTCAATCTCCCTGGTCATTCTATTACAGATTTAAAAGTCACTATCATTGAACAAAAAAACTTCAGAAACAGACTTCCAAGAGAAACAGCAGAACTAAAATTCATTTGCAAATTTAACACCATTAATCTGGGTTTGAATAGGGACTGGGAGTGGCTGGCTCATTACAGAAGCATCTTTTCCTCTCCTGGAATTGACACCTCCTCATCTATTATTGGGAGTGGATTACATCCACACTGATTGAATTGGCCCTGTCAACACTGGTTCTCCACTTGCGAAGTAACTCCCTGCTCTCCATGTTTCAGTATATAATGCCTGCATCTGTAACTTTCACTCTATGCTTCTGAAGAAGTGAGGTTTTTACCCACGAAAGCTTATGCCCAAATAAATCTGTTAGTCTTTAAGGTGCCACCAGATTCCTTGTTGTTTTTGTATATACTGACTAACACGGCTACCCCCTGATATTTAAAGGAAATGGTAATGCAAATCTGCATCTGTACAAACGGTTCCACAATAATCAATACTTCCTATGACTTGTAACTAAAACTTAGGCTGAGTATAAATGGGGAGTTAATACTCCTCAATGAAAACCAGGAGAACAGCTATGGCCCTGTATTTAAAATTAGCAAAGAAAAGCAGCGCAATACAGATGTCATATTAAATTCACCAGCATAAATTAATGGTACATGTATGATCTTTTCAGTTAATAAACATAAAGGACATACACTTCAGCCTTAAACGGTGAAAGAAGGTTCAGAGTCCTCTAAACAAAAATCTTGACATAGGTACTGTGACAAAGTTTCTCCTCTATCTTGGTGGGTCCTGCGCTTATTGGCGGATTTTCTTGCCTCAGAGACTCACCATGTGGGTTGGAGGACAGCCCAGAGACCTTCCCCTCTGGAAGAACTCACAGTCCAGGTCAATTGGGAGGTTTGGGGGGAACCCAGGCCCGCCCTCTACTCCGGATACCAGCCCAGGGCCCTGTGGACTGCAGCTGTCTATAGTGCCTCCTGTAACAGCTGCATGACAGCTACAACTCCATGGGCTACTTCCCCATGGTCTCCTCCAAACACCTTCCTCCTGGTGTCTGATAACGCTTGTGCTCCTCAGTCCTCCAGCAGCATACCCTCTCAGCTCCTTGCGCCTCTTGCTCCCAGCTTCTCACACTACAAGCTAAATTGAGCTCCTTTTTAAAACCCAGGTGCCCTGATTAGCCTGCCTTAATTGATTCTAGCAGCTTCTTCTTAATTGGCTCCAGGTGTCCTAATTAGCCTGCCTGCCTTAACTAGTTCTAGCAGGTTCCTGATTACTCTAGTGCAGCTCCTGCTCTGGTCACTCAGGGAACAGAAAACTACTCATCCAGTGACCAGTATATTTGCCCTCTGCCAGACTCCTGTACCCCACTGGTCTGGGTCTGTCACATTACATTCTCCTTGAATACTTAGTACTGCCTTGAGTGCCGGGGACTGGACTAGATGATCTCTCGAGGTCCCTTCCAGTTCTGTGATTCTATGAATTTAATAGGAATGCTTTAACTTTTGCCTATAAGCCGACCAATATTGGCCTACTGTACATTGGAGCAATAAAAGTTCCCCACACCCTTCTTAGTTGAGTACTATAAGATGAAATACTGGATTTAGAAGAAACAGTAGAGCAAGAGTATTATTAAAGGGAAAATGTAAGTGTGAATTAGTTGCTGCCAAGAGAAGAGGATAACAAATTAGCTCTCTGGAGGCTGATGGGCCATGGTTCAGAATGAACGAAAGGGAGTGCATTACTGTGGGGTAATGGTGATAAAACACATAGTAGCATATGATGCAGAACTGCTGCCTCAAATTCAGGTTGCTTGAGAACTTTGAAACGAATGTGAATTCAGCAATGATTTAAGGCAACATTCTTATTTTAACTGAATGGGTTTGCCTGGCCCTAGTTTACATTGTCTAAAAGACTGACGTCTGAAACGTAAAAACAACTATAGATAGGTAGCATTTGGTGTCATTGGCATGATAGAGAGAAGCATACCTAACATTGAGGTGAACTGCTACATTTGTATAAACAAGCTTTGGTCAAAAAGACTTCAAGACCACTTCATTTCTTAAAGCTTGAGTGAATATTAGTGCATAGCGCCAGTTTATATGTCTGCCTGGTCCCTAGGAAGCACTTCACTTTCACATTTCAGAGGAGTTACTGCCACCGATAAAGTACAAAACTGTAGAAGATAATCTCAACAGAAAAAAAGGTCAGATTGTAAAACTATTGCTTTCAATTTTCTAGAAAAAAATTATCATTTTAACTTCTGAAATGTAACAAAGGCTGTTGTCAGGTTTCTTTGAGCAAAATTGTTTCCCTGAATTTTCAGAGCTGATTTGTTTATGATTTTTTGATTTGTGTTTTTAAAGCCTTTAAACTCAGGTTATTGCACCATATTTGAAAAATGGTACCACTAGGGTGTTTTAAATGAATTTGCATTACTACAATACCTGCCACAAAACCAATGCATTGAAATAGACAATTTAGTCCCTTGTGCCACATGAACTTATTTCTGATACCATGATGACACCTAGCTCTATAGAGAGATTAGATAGAAGTGGTTTCTGCAAAAACCTGATTCATTGCCTAATGCGGAATGACAAGCACAGCAAAATTACAATCTCAGATTGCATGGAAACCATGTTATTTGTGTGAGAAGTAGAAAATGGGTGGTCAAATATTTTTTTTATTCTATTGCCCCAGGGTCATCTGACTTCTGGGTTAAATGCAGATACTGCTGTAAAAACATATTGTGCATCAAATAAGGATGTGCATTTCACTTAACTAGAAGTTTTCCAGGAGGCTTTCAGTAACAACATGAAAGAAAAAGTGAATGAACTAACTATATGAGTTTTTAAAAAAACTTTGACGTAATATCCAAATGTGTGACAATGTATTTAATGAAAAGAGAACATATATTACTGAGCTGAGGAAATTATCTAGAGTGTATACTGTATATTTCTTCTAGGAGCTGTGATCCCCTTTTTTCACCCACCATAATATCTTCATTCCTTCAGATGAGAGTGTTCATTTTCTTGGGAGTTTCAACAACAATGGCCTGCACAGCTCTTTTCTTTTCTTTTATTCAGAAAGGCAAAGATGTCTTCTTTGGTAAGTAACAAATAAAATGTTCTTTATTTCCTGTTTCATTTGGCTGTACTGTTGGTGAAACTGAAAACACACAGGCAATGCTTGGTAGTTTAGCTTATAATACTTTTTCCATTCAGAAAAGAGACAATGATTGACTTCAGTGAAAGTTTTTCCACAATTGTTTTCCTTCCAAAAAAATTACATCTTTATAAATTCACCACAGCAAACACCCTTTGCACTTGTGACGGATGTGTCTGATTCATGTACCTTGTGATTAGGAATGACTGGTTGTACTTTCTTGGTTGCATTCACAAGTCACATTGCATTTACACACATAACTCTGACTTCTTTCCTAGAATCACAATCTGTACATTTATACAGTTTAAAACTTCAGAACTACTATGAACTTCAGAACTTACGGTGAATTTTAAGCCAGTAAGGTCTATTGAACCATGGGTGGAGAAATATTGGAAGCCCCATTGTTTGGCTCATTTTAAAACTGGATTGAACTAAGATTCAAGAATATGAATGAATGAAGAACACTTCTGCCATAGTGGAGAGTAGACAAGATGAACGGGCAGGGCTTTTTGATATGTGTAGCTTATTATTTTATTCTATAACTTTAGGTAAGATTAAGATGGAAACAATCTTAGAAGCTTTTGCATTTCAAAGTAATGTATAAACACTTTCTCAAATAAGATTAGATTTGAGATGGGGGGAAAAAACAACATTGCTTTTCATGGGAGATTGTGTTCTTTTCTAGACCATAACTGCCAAACAGGAGATCAAATTTGATTCCTGTTATGGACTCTCAGTTTGGTATCACTGTGTGAATTATTAGGGAGGTCTTGGCCTGGAAAGACCTAACAAAACAGTTGGCTAGTTCATCCAATATAGCTTAACAAACTTAGCACTGATGAAAAGCAGCTATTTCTGGAAAAACATTGTATGGAAATTAAAACCTGTGCTTCTCACTAAAAAGAGGCAGAGGCAGAAATCCAATTACACTATGTGTTTCAGATCAGAATCTTGTCTGGGACAAGGCGATCAGCAATGCTCAAAAAAATGAGGCAGGCAGAGTAAATGGTTTGGTGAAAAACACCCATAAAATTATTGAAAATAGTAGTACCAATGCCACAAAAAGACATACTGTTATGTGGCTTGAACAAATCAATCTTACTTTTTAATGTAGACATTAAAACCTTTTCAGATACTCTGGCTAGAAGAACAGATGCAGAGCACTCTTTCCTCAGTTGATATACATTGATCAAACATGTTTCAAATGAAGTAGACACCTGAGTGATAATGTTAGATGAATCATAGGAGTAATTCACAATATGCAGGGGGGGAAAAAATCTGCTGCTATCCTTAGATCCTGACATCTTTGATGACATAGAATGGCATTTTCTCAAAATACAGGTGTCAGAGATGGATTTTGGAGGCATTATGAAGGCATAGATCCACTAGGATAAAAATTAACAGGGTATGTTCCAAAGAATTTCAACTGTAAAGGGGAGCCAAAGTTGGCTCTTTTCCCCCTTGTTGTTTTCCCTCTTTATTGAACACCTGGCACTATAAAACAAAGAATAGTAATAGCATAACGGCACTTACAATTAATGAAATAGAACATACAATTGCATTGTTTGCAGATGATGTGGTACTAATGGTACCAATTCAGTACAATCTATAACTTCTATTCTGAAAAAAAAATAATCAATTCACTGATAGATCAAGCTGGAAAATTAATTATAAGATATCTGCAATATTCAATATATATATATATTTGTAAACTGTAATTAAACAGCTACAAGATTAATTTTGAGTTTGTATGGTCCAAACAAATGTACTTCAGAATCAATATGTCTCCTAACTTCAGTCAGCTAAAGGACATTAATTTTTTTCCTGGTATTTCAAAACTGATTTGTTGGATTGGAAAAACATGACATTTGCCTTAGATTGGTTGTAGCACTTAATGAAAATGGACTGGTTGCCAAAGCTTAATTTCCTATTTCAGGCCCTACCAACATGGGTAGCAAAAAAGATCTCCAAAGGCAACCCAAACAAGAATTATTACATTCGTATGGGACAATAAGTTCCCATTTGTAAATAAGAATTCTCTTTATTTACCCACTGTGGATGGGGGATTGGCAGTACCAAATTTAGTAAAATATTACTGGGTGGTTTAGTTAATATCACTATCAGCCTGAAACCCTGGTATTCCCAGTAAATATGGGTGGAAATTGAACAACAAGATTTTAAACATATATTTAGCATAGTCTTCTTATTCTTTTTAACCTAGAAGATATAGATCAGTACAAAAGAGAAACAATCCAGGGAATATGCAATGTCACATCGTTCTTTCACAAGGACACTTTTGGAATGGAATTTGATAAACTGTACCCCCTTTCCAACTCACTTAAACTCATCAGAAATAATCCAGAATTTCAACTGGGTTCATCTAATCAAATATAAAATACACGGGAGAAAAATGATACCACCACCATTGACCACAATGATAAAATTATGACAATCAATCCCATCAAATTACTTATGGAGAATATTAATATGACAGTTCTGGTTTATTGGCAACTAAAGTAGTATATCAAATGCAATTCAGGCAGCCCAATTTTTAGAAGACCATGAACAATCGTAGAAACAGTAATTATGGGAAAGATCACGACAAAAGTCCTGATCTCTGCATGGTATAACCAATCGTTACCAATGGAGCCAGAAGATATGACCTTTATGGAAAAATAGAAAAAAGGTCTAAAACCAGACATCCATTTTCAACAATGAGAAAATATCTGGATCTTGCTTGAATCCAGTTTTAAAATATCTGGAGGAAGGCTGGAACCTTATCATTTCTATAACTAGTACGCACAATTATTATAAAGTACTTTATCAATGTTACCTCACACCATTTAAACTAAGGAAATATATAAAAAGAGAGTCAAATGCAGGAGAGAACATGGCAGAACAGGGATCTTTGTGCATGTATGGTGGGACTGCCCTAAGATAATATTTTGGAGGAAAATAAACAGAATTTTCAAGGTAAGTAAAATTAGTTTACACATAGACCCCATAGTGGTTCTATTAAGTTACAGCCCAAAGGAGGTTATTGACTCAGAGAAGACCCCAGTACTAACATAATTACTGCTCGGCAGCTATATGTGATGATAGCTCCTTTTTCTGGAAAATAATAGCTCCCTCAGCATTGGCCACATGAGAAACTATCGGAAATCCTTTCAATGGAAAAATTACAGACAGCCTTATATCAATATTAAGTGGATTTTATGAAGGAAAGTTTATATCAGTAAATATCTCAATGATCAATACTCTTTGGATGACTGTTGTCTACAATTTAACTTTTAATTTTTAATGTGTAGGAGAAACTGAAGATACCTACATTACCAGTGCTATCCAGGAGGGGGCTAACATGGTGGATGATCCTATATACCATACACTGAAAAGGTAAAAATGGTCTGTGTGTCAGTTTTGCCATTAATTTCAATGTGACCCCTGTTGGGCCATAAGGATATCTCTTTAGGGGAGCATGCACTGTCTCATCGTCTCTTCACATGTTAAAAGCAACAGAGGGCCCTGTGGCACCTTTAAGACTAACAGAAGTATTGGGAGCATAAGCTTTCGTGGATAAGAACCTCACTTCTTCAAATGCAAGATGCACTTGCATCTGAAGAAGTGAGGTTCCTACCCACGAAAGCTTATGCTCCCAATACTTCTGTTAGTCTTAAGGGTGCCACAGGACCCTCTGTTGCTTTTTA
>NC_048300.1:167702597-167786717 GCF_013100865.1 Trachemys scripta elegans
CCTGTGGCACCTTTAAGACTAACAGAAGTATTGGGAGCATAAGCTTTCATGGATAAGAACCTCACTTCTTCAAATGCAATGACTTGCATTTGAAGAAATGAGGTTCTTATCCACGAAAGCTTATGCTCCCAATACTTCTGTTAGTCTTAAAGGTGCCACAGGATCCTCTGTTGCTTTTTACAGATTCAGACTAACACGGCTACCCCTCTGATCCTTCACATGTTGTGAACCAATCTAGTTTGTATAACATCATATGCTGCACAGTAGTGCAATATTTTATTCATTAACTACTAAAGCATTACTATGTAAAAAAACAAAAAATACTCTAGCAAACGAGTGTTTTCTGATTGTTTGAATCCAATGAAAGATGTCAGACAGCATGAATCTTTGAGGCAAACTAGTCTGAGTTTTCACATAACCTCATTTATTTATTGGGCTAAAGTGAAGCTTTAAATAGCAACTATATTTTACCAGCATCTGAGTGAGAGAGAAACACTGGGTGATGTCATGGCTCCCTCAAAGGTAATGGCAAAAATCCCCTTGACTTCGGTGAGGCCACAATTTCACCCAGTGAGTCCATGTTAAGGAGATTTTGGCATGAGATGATGTTAGGGACTGAATAAATTCAGTAGCTTAACTAATGCCCAATGGAAGAATAGAGGTGGGTTGTTAAAAGAAATGTGAGTTAAAACACAAAAACAAAAACAAAAAAAAATAGCTTGTTTTTTTCATAGTGAAGTTGGAGCCTCAATGGTGTCGGGGAGAACAGTGAAGACGGTAATCCAATCACGGTTTGGTCAAGATGGTCGGGAGGGCACTCAATGTAAAATGTACCATTATTTGGCATGGGATCAAGTGATTTCTATGTACAGGTAGCTCTAAATATCTAAATGTATGTGCTACCCCAAATTTGTTTCTCTCCTGTGCCCTCCAGCATTTTTACATTTGTAGATGTCCCTGAGGCCATTGTGTAAACAGGGTTTATCTGTATATGGTGAAAATGACTTGAGATTCGTAGATCCCAGGAAAGCTTCTTGCAGCTCTTTGAGTAGACTGAGTATGATAGAAGGTCACTTTTGCTTAGTTGCCTAAATATGGATTTGGGGGTCTACAGCTCTGCAACCAAATTTGAAAATGTTGGCCTTAACATATTGATGTCTCAGTTTCTTCATGTATAAAATGGAGCTGATAATATTTACCACTCTCACAGGGATGTTGTGAAGGTTATTTGATTAACATTTGTGTAGTGCCTTATGGATGATAAATGTCAAGTATTATTAGTACTGCCAGTTGTGCTGCTGGATTGTTGCAATCCATTAGAAACTAAATTGCAATCCAGCTAATTTCAAATAGGGCACCATACTGTTTAAATTCTTTCAAGATGTTAACAAAATAATAGATATACAAGATAAAAAGTGTTGCAATGTTCAAAGTTCATTTTTAATGTTCTTCTTAATAGAGGCTTCTTAGGGAATAATAATAATAATGAATAATATAGAAAAGACCAATCAGCAGGTCCTATTTTCTTTACCTATTATACAAAGAACACAATGATTGAAAATCAGATGACAAATTATATCTGATAAAATGAATATTTGGTTGACCCGTGGAACCTTCTAAGGCAGGATGTTATTGGTGAAAACAGCTTAGAAAGAGTAAAAATGTTGTAGGCATTTTACATGATGGGCTTGATCATGTAAGCCTCTGAGCACTCTGACTATATCCACTAAGCACATACTTAAATGCTTAAGAGCTCAGTAGCTGCAGGCTTCAGTTCTATATGAATAAAAATAGCACCTCCAGTTACATTAATTAGTATAAAATAGCAGAGCTGTCAATCTTCATAGTTCAGGGCATAAAATGATCATTAACTGAAGTCCATAAGAAATATGCCTTATCTTATATAACATTACACAATTCGGTGCCTTTAGGCCAATTCAGTAGGTCAATGGGTCCCATAGAAGTTAATGGAAGATTTGCTATTGACTTAATTTGGCCCTATGAGTGTGTCTTATACCTTCCTCTTAAACATCAGACCCCTGGCCTTTGGAAGAGACAGGATACTGGACTGAGGGGGCTGTTGGTCTGTTTGGATAGTCTGCTAAAGCAGGTGTGTTCTTAAGTTCTTAAAATGCTTCTGTATTTTCAAGTTACTTTAAAGGTATGTGCAATTTAATAACCTAAACTATTTTCTTTATATGTAAAAGAATATGGTGCAGTTGAATTAAGACTTTAGTGAGTACAAACCTTAAAAACTATGAGAAATGAATCTTACTGCATATTTGAACTTCTGGAAGTTATGGAATTCACAATACTGCAAAAACTCAAATCATCACGCTTGAGCTCATAAATAACTGAAGAAGGCCACAATACAATACAAATGAGTTCAGCTCTTGAGAATGAAAAGCATTTCTAGGATGAAATGGCAGTTTCCTATTCAGTGTGGGATTGGGAAACTCTTAATTATTCCAAGTACAACAGTACAAAATTGTTTGCTGAATTCATGAACTAGGTTTCCAAACTGCAAGCACACTGAGTGAACAAAACTAGATTTTATTTATTACTTCAATTTGAACTAGGTATTTAATATCACCATTTGGACTCTTGTATTATTTTAGACCCTCCCCATATACTTATAAATGCTGTAATTATTGAATAGCAACATATTAAACTCACTGACTTCAGCTACTTTCAGTGCTGCTAACTTTTTAAATGTAAACTTGATTAGACCTACAGGGGGCCAGACAGCTTCAGAATTAGAGAGGGAGTGTACACAGGTGTAGGCTCCTCCTTCCCATGGGCACTCCGATGCCCATTGGCCAGCCAGAGGGAGTTGGGTGCTAATTGTCTCTTGCTTCCCGCGATCATTAATTTAAACCCTTGCCTGGGATTTTTTGTATCACCCTTCCTCCCCTTAGTTTTCGTATAGGAACTGTGGTTTAGGATGCTTTGGGTCAGACAAATTGACTACTTTAGAGGTCAGAAAGGAATTTATCCCATTGGGGCCAATTTGGCTGATACCTTTGTAGTTTTGTTTTGGTTTTTCTTTCTTCATAGCCTCATGATTAAACAGGAATAGGACTTTCAAATCTAAAAACTAGGAATTTATATGAATGTTTAGTTCATCACAACTTATAGCTAGTGCACAGTGCGGATGAAAGGGCAAAGGGTCAGCTCCCAGAAATAAAGGAGACCTAGGATTTCACTGCTGGAACTTGGGCCTGTGGGAAAAGGGGAGACCTGAAGTCTTCACAGAACATCGTCCCTCTCTGGTGCCTTCTGCCCCCTTCACAGTGGTACAGGGGAAGGGGATTCAGCAGAATGTACTGAATCTTAGGAGTAGGCAGTGGAGAGTCTACCCTGAGTTATGGACTATTTCTGAGAGGCCCTGTAAACCCTGCACTGGATTACTAAATACCTGGTAAGGGTAGAGGGGGCAGATAACACCAGGGACGGGTGCTGAGTTTAATAAAGTTGTGGCCTGCTGCTTAAATCCATCCTTGTATCTGTCCTCATTCACTTGAATGTCCTGATCAATGAACTTCTAGCAAAATGCAATATTTTTGAAATAGCTTTCCCATATTTTAATATTATTTAGGGCCTGATCCAACTCTCACTGTTTGTTGTGCAGTTTAGAATTATCTCGTTATTTCTTTGTGCTGCCCAGGCCCGTTTGTTGTACCCACCTGTTGTCTCTCACCATATAATTAGATTCTTGGTTCTTTAAGGCAGGGGCCATTGTTCTGTCTTTGTCATTATCATAATACAAATAGTCACCATTGTTATAATTTTCATTACTATTACAATTATTCTTATTATGATTTATTATTTTTATTACAGTAGTGCTTAGGCGTCACACTAAGGATTGTAGGCACTCAACATACACAGAGTAAGAGACTGTCCCTGCCCTAAAGAGCTTACAGTCTAACACAGACAAAGAGAGGGAAAGTAAACACAGAAAAGTGAAGTAGTTCACCCAAAGTCACAGAGCAGGTCATTGCCAAAGCCAGCAATAGAACGTGTGTCTCCCGACTCAGAACTCTATCCACTAGACCAGGCTGTCTGCCTATGCTCTCCCTGCCTTAGGTCCTGCCTAACCAGAGCTCTGTTGGACCCAAGAATCTATCTCCAGGTGCTAGGCAGCAAGGAAACAGACTCAGTATATTCCACGAGAAATCTCTCAAATTAATTTGTACTTTACTGTCAGCAATTATTACATGGTAAATTTGTTTCAATCCATTGGTTATTGTTCTCTCTGCCTGCCGATTTGCTAAATCTAAAGTGTAAAAAGATGATTGTCTGGTTGAAGTTAAGCTAACTAGGCCATGTTGGTTGTAACAGAGAACAATACAATTAGTGATCTAAAGGCTCGCTGCACTTTGGCCAAAATGTGATATTCTCTAGTGAACATGTAAACCTAAGAACAGTATAACTCAGCAGTAATTTCTGGCTACATGTCATGAAGGATTCCTGGAGTTCCTTAGATTTAAGTCACTGGCTTTAGATGTGTATTTCTAGTAATAATTATACGTGCCACTTATTTTTATAACTCCTTCATCCAAAAAGCTCAAAGTATTTCAAATCATTAAGTAATAAAGCCACTCAAAAACCTTTATCTTAGGTAAACATTATTGTGCTCAATTTACAGGTAGGATAAACTGAAGCATAGTTAAAGTGACTTTCCAAAGTAAGACATTGGCACAACCAGTCATAGAACTCAAGAATCCAGACTCTCAGAGCCAACCATTAACCACTAGAATACACTAACTACCCAGTGAAAATACAATGGCAGTTACACAAAATAAAATATATTCATTTTAAATGTATTTTTCTAAAATATACACATATATATTTTATTAACTTACAATAACATACACTGCAACGTAGATTTAAAATGTAATTAATATACATAAATGTCACTGCACTATGGCCTGCAAAGGAAAACCATACCGCTCCAGTGAATCTAATCAAAACATTAGAAATACAAGTTATGGAACAGACCACATCTTTAATTAGAGAGTTCCCAACCCAGTTTCAGGTACATTGGTACTGATTTTCTATTCCCTTTCATGAGACAGGCATGCTTTCTTAGTGGGGGGATGTCTGCAGCTTAACTAAAGGCCCGCCCCAAGTCAGCGAATGCTAGCTGAGCTGGAAAGGTTCCATGATTCTGAAGAGATGTTACGAGCTGAGGGGGAAAGATCCTGGACACCCCAGAAAGCTCTGCCTAGGCCCAAAGAGCTCTCCAGAGTGGTAAGGCATCTGAGACAGGGAAATGCATATAGGTGTGTTCATTATTTTGTATAGATCTGTGTATTTCTCATGCTGTTAAGTAAAGAACAATGGTGTTTTAGAATCCACTCTCAAGGATGTCTGTGTATCTGTTTGTTTTGATTGCTACATTTCTTTGAAGAGGTAAACTGTAAGCCACAAGGCTCAAACTTCTGGAGAGGCTTTGGAAGAGATTTCAAAGTCTAGGCATTTGGCTGTAGGGTCCCCCCTGCCAAGAGGAGTGTAAGACATGAAGTCTTCACCTGGAATATGTGCCGAGAGGCCCAAAGCTAGGTACAGGGCTTAAACTCTGCCCACCACCAGCAAGCTAAGGGTACATGGGATTCAGAGCTTGGATCCCCTCACAGCAGTCTGGCAAGTATACAGCAGGAGGAGCATGACCAGATCCGTAACAATAACAAACACCTGGCCATAAACAAAATGTATCATTTAGATTTTTTTGGATGAAAAGTTCTATTAAAAAGGATCTTTCCTGCAGAAAATGTCAGTTTTGACAAAAATCCATGTTTCCAGAAGAAAAATATTTCATTTGAATTTTTTGACCAACCTTACTTATAATATTCTCATCACTGTGATATCTGTCTGCAAAGAGATGCAGTATCTTGCTTCAAAGAGTAAAGTTAATGGCCTTTGAGAAATGTACAAAGCTGTTAGAAAGTATGCTTTGCTGTCAGTTTTTCCTGTTACAGAAATGGGATTTTCTCACTTCCCAATACAAATGCTAAATGTTCATTTTGGTGCACCAAAGAGTTAAACTCTCTCTGTGTCACAAGGAGGTAAACTTTTCTTAATTATTTTACTCTCCTTGCCATTGAAATTCATCTTATCAAGAGATTAGATTTCAGAGATAATCATCAATGAGTTTGCATCAGAATAATCAAGAAAGAAGCATACGCAGTTTCCATTTAACCAGTGAATACAAAGGCATTTTCAAAGGTTAAGAAAAATAATATAAAGAAAAGTAGAAGGGATAGGTACAGTATATAAAGTGTCCTAAATTTTTGGTGTAAAGAGAAACTGCAGATGAGATGTAATATCTGAAAAGACCTCAATTTAGCCCTGTCAGAAATCTTTTAAGAAAGCTTCTTCCTGTGAGATTTCCAGCCCCATTTGGTATAAACTCAAGATATTAGTTTGGACAAGCTGTAGACAAGCCCTAAACTCAAAGATTCTTATGTGAACTGAACCTAAATGCTAAATATTTTGAGATTGGCCTAATTCTAATGAAAATAGATGAGATTTTCTGAACCAGACCAGAGCTAGGAATGAC
Source organism: Trachemys scripta elegans (assembly GCF_013100865.1). Classification (NCBI taxonomy): domain Eukaryota; kingdom Metazoa; phylum Chordata; order Testudines; family Emydidae; genus Trachemys; species Trachemys scripta. Next base: position 167,709,160 of record NC_048300.1, read on the forward strand.
TGAAGTTGGGTCTTTCAAGGTGGAGGAATATCTTAAGGAAGCAGAGTACATTTTATCTGGGGGAAAAAGACAAATGACATCCCTGGAAGTGTTTGAGTTTTAATGACAGACTACAGATGGTTCAGAGTCTTCTGTCAAAACTAAATACTTTTATTTAGTATGTACTGCACAGGAGCTATCCTGGTTTCATAATTCTAACCAAAGGGGGAAATAACCTCATTTGCAAAGCCTGTTCCAGATGCCACCACTTCAGATGCCTTGCAAACTGCTGTCTGCTGCTGGTGCCTCTGTATACCCAGGCGAGTGGACAAAAGGGACCATCTGTATATGCTGGGAAGTGAAAAATCAATTTCTATGCCCCAAATAAGAAACTACTGTTACAGAAGGTCACTAAACATTACCAGTTATTCATTGACACTCAAGTCCTCAAGGGGGTGTCCAAAAATGAAATGAGTTTCATTTAATATTCTGTAAAACTTCACTGATCTAGGATATCTCTTGAGGGGTATAAGGTAACTCAGGCTTAAAAGCAGGTTATGAATTTTCAAACACTACCTTCAATAAATGTTAGTTCAAGGCAAAAGAAAGATACTATATCTAAAGCTAAAGGAGTATGGCCAATACAGATGAGAAATCTTTTTGAAAATTGTCCATCTGTATTTAATTGTCCATCTCCCACCTTGTGAGAAGGCTAAGGTAATTGAGAACTGATATTCGAGAATTTGAAAAATAATTGTAATGTGTGCAAGTTGCTCATACACTTTAGGATTTAGGCAACTATGCTCATGTGTAAACACCTCGGGCCTGAATTTTCTCTCTCATACACTGTTTTTTGCACTTCTGTAATTCTTTTGACTTCAGTGGAGTTGTTCCTGAATTATACAACAGTAAGTGAGATGGTTGGTTACTTTTACCCTTGTCTCCCTCAGGACTAGAACTCGGCAAATAACTGATTTTTTGGTAAGTTGGTAATTTCAAAAAATCAGGACAAAAATCATTTTGGATCAGACCAAAATAAAAAAAAATGAATTTGTTGGCAAATGAAAAAGTTTGAGAAAAAAAATGGTTTTGGTTGAATACATTCCATTTTGATTTTGAGCATTTTTACATGTTTTTATAATTTTAAAATTAAATTAAAGGAAATTTGAACATGAACAAGTTGTTTTGATTTTTCTGGTTCAAAACATTTAATTTTTACATTGTAAATACAAAACATTTTGATTTTTTTTTAGATTTTTTTGGATTGATTGGTTACACTGTTTTTTTTTTATTTTTATTTTTTTAAACAATTTGTGAAACACATTGGTTTTACCAAACCTAAATTTTTCACCATAAAATTTTGGTCAAAATGTTTTGCCTCCTTCTAATCAGGACCCAGTTCCACTATCCTCTCACACGCAGAGCTCAGCTGCAGTGGAGCTCACTGAACGTAAGGCCTGGGAGACTGGGAATTTCACTCTTTGTGAAACAAAGTGCTGCACACCAGATTTCCATCCAAACTATATGTAAAGCATGAGCCTACAGAACACATCACCAAACTGAGCGTGGCTTGTGTTCAGGGTTTTTTCACATTCTAGGGATCTGATTCAAGACTCATTGAAGTCATTGGAAGCTTTGCCACTTACTTTAGGTGACTTTGGAACAAACCCTAAATGGTTAAATATTTGTGGGAGCTTCTTGCTATAGATTTACAGCACTTCACTGATAGAATATGAGCAGATGCACAGTGAATTGGAACTCAGACAGCTACCCATTCTGTGGAGCTGTTTTTCTTACTAGACACTTGTCTGAGGTCTCAAGTTTGATTGAGTGGTATGTTTCTTGATTGAGTACTTAACTGTATATTTTATGCCTTAAATTGTCCGTGATCTTCAATGTGACATTTAAACTAAACCTACCATTTGGATTCACTGTTCGGTTAATGCTACATTGTGACTATTGTATTTGGCATTGATTAGTATTTTGTCCACAAGGTATCTCTTCCTATCCCTATGTAATACAAATTTTGCTTCAGGGCATCATCAACTCACAACAAGCATAAAAGGGAAGTGGTTTAGTTCTTCTGGCAAAGTTTATTCTTATATTCCTTCTGTTCTGATAACTATTTGCCACTTGAGATGTTGAGTGACATTCCTTCTGTCCTCTGTCCAGCAGCATTATTTCTGATGTAGCCATAGAAATGAGAGAATATTACTGCAGTTATTTCCCACTGAATATCTTTAGCATTTGCTTCAGTCTAATCTGAACTATCCCAAGTGATGGTGTTTCCAGCTAAGATGAAAAAATGAGGCACAGATATGAATACAATATTCAGAGTGCAGTTTTACCAGAGGAATTACCACCTTCTTGTTATAATTTGATGCCTTAGAAATTTGACGTGCCTGTTTTGTTGCCATATTGCTTTGCAAAGTCATATCTAATTTGTTGTCCATGAGCAACCTAAAATCTCTTTTGGCATGATAGCTTTCCATGTTACTCCCTTTCATGGAGTAACTGAACAACTAAATAGATATTCAGAAAACTTCTGTTAGGCTTCAAGGAACCTTCGTTTATATGTTGGGTTCTTTCCTAAAATATAGTATTTCTAAGTCAAATCTTTAACTATTTCCAATATGTGTACACACATTATGATTTGTTGTATTGTGGTTTCAGACCATGAGTGTTTTCCTTCTCCGTCTAGAAAGAGCTCTGTATATAATTATTAATACGTTTCTTAAAAAGGGGACACTGAACGGAATGCATTTTCCCTTGTTAACATGGATACAAATAATTTTAACAAATATCAAAAGATGATAAAAATCTTCCCAGGCTCAATCTTTTCCACTTAAGCCCTAATTACAAATATCAGTATATTTAAAGGTTACACTTAAAAATACATCTTTTATCTATGTTATAGAAATCTCCAAAGGAGGGGAATAATAGCTCCTTCTCTGCTGATGGCTTTTTCAAAATTTCCTGAAGAAAGTCAAGATATTTCCCAAGCATCTGAAAGAATGGAAACATCAACAAAAGTGCTGGAAAAAAAAGTTCACCAGAAGCAGAAACGCTCACTGCATCCAAGTGGTAAATGCAACACACAGGCAGAAATCCCTGTTGATAGTTTGAGGGTTATCTCCTAGATTGAAACTGTGTTGAGTTCATTTTTATTTTATGCAGGCAGGAGTACTATTCATACCCACACCAGGACATGCTGTTCAGTTCTTAAAAGCATCTTACAAAATAATTACCTCTATTGTGTTTTATTTCTGATTGTACTACTATGGTTCTTGAGTAGCTAAACAGTAGCATTTAGCCATTAGCATCCTATGCAATCATACACATGCACTTGTATTGTCTACAAATCATCTCACAAATATACTGAATGTCCTGTGTGTTTTGTTGAGCTTCTTAGGTCGGAGGCTTTGGTCCTTCTGGAGCCTGAGGTTGGCAGACACAGAAGGGTACCGTTTGTATCTTTTTCCTCTGGGGCACTGAGTTCCTGAAATGCGTCTCCTCCAGACATGGAAGGACTTTTTACTTTTCATGGTGCATCAATTTTATGCATTTTATATGCTATTATCCTTGTTGCTACTTTTACTGTGTTTTATGTAATGCACTGGAAAGTTCAAAGTTGGAGAGTTGTCTAAGTAATACAACATTATTATTAATATTTTATTTTAAGATGGGCCAAACCAACCCCCCTGGCATTTGGGATGTTTGAAATTCAGACCTAGATCCAAATATGTAATGACTTAATACCATCTCTATAAATAATAACATTGCAATAATATCTATTTTCTTTGTTAGTATTATAAATGCACCTTTTTTTATCGTTCAAGAGATGGAAGACATAGACTGTTGCAAACAAACATCAAGTACTACAGTTATCCCTCTCAGGTTTTTTCTTGGGAAATTCATGCCATACACATAAACTCAGGGCTTGTCTACGCTATCCCACAGTTCGGAATATGGAGACATGAATAGCAGTGCACACTGAAATGCTATGCTGTAATTCCCTCCTGTGGAATGCACAAGCCCACCTCCTGACCCGATAGGCTTTGAGATCCTTAGCTCCAGGCCAGATCTCAACATCTGCATTGCTATTTGTGGCATGCTAGCTGGAGCCCTGTTAGCTTGAGTCTGCCTGCCTGGGCTGAGAGGCTCGCTCCCAGTAGACATACTCACACAGGCCCCAAGAAGGAGGGCTGTGAAGTCCCCAGACTTGAAGGCAGAGTTTAGAGGCCAGGGAGGACAGGGATAAGAAGCACATAGCCTTGAGAAAGGGGGCTGTGAAACTGTGAAACTAAAAAGAGGTTAACCCAAATAAAGTGGCCCCAAGAGAGGAGGAATCTTGTTCTTAAAGACTCTGGATGTAGGTGTATTACTCTCAGGACTCAGAGGAAAAACTGAGGCAGGGTGTCTGCAGGGCCATCCAAGGTCACAAAGTGGCACTCTGGGACAGCACGTACCCACATGCTGCCTGATGGTGTCTAGATTCCAGCTTCTCCCCACCCCCCAACATTCTAATTCATTAATTATGTGTCCTCTCCACCCCACATCTGTCCATTCTCCAGCCCATCAATTAATAATTCACTTTCCTAGCCCCGGTATCAATTCTACCCATCCAGCCCCACATCTGCCCCGAGTCCCCCAGCATCACTATTGATGCTCGTTCAGTTTTAAGGGTTCTTCACCCCTCTTTCCCCAGCCTGGGGGATGGGCAGGTGCATCAGGGTTCTCTTCACCCCTCTCCCCATTCCAAGGACTCATGTGAGAAGAGGGGGAGAGCAGACTGACCCAGGAGGGAAAGAGGGGGGCAGGATCAGAGCCACCTTGAGCTGCAGGACTCTTTCTGCACCCTCCTCTCCATCTCCCTCTCTTGTTGGATGGTGTTGGATGCTTCTACTTTCCCTCCCCTCCCCAAAACCTTTTTTTGGCTTCTGAGGGGAAAGGAGTAAAGCTGTGCCTGCTTCCTGCAGCCGCAATTATTGGCTGCCTTCCCTTTCCCCACCTCTTGCAGAAGAGCAGCCAGTCTCCAGCAGATCTGAAATTCATATGAGGGCTGGAATTTCTTGCTTTACCCTGAGGCTGGCTCCAAAAAGGGTTGAAATCACATGACTCACAATGAACACTGATGGCCACTGGGCTCCATCTCTTGCCTGTAGCTTCTTCAGTGCAGAGGCATGGCTCTTGTTACATATGGAGGGGGTGTGGCTGCAGAGACCACAGGTCATGCTCCACCTCAGAGGGTGGGGCTCTGGCATCAGGGAGTTGTAGGCTGTGGTCACTGTTGTGTTGGAATGGCATTATGTTTCAATAAAGGAATGCAGTTGTTAATGACAAGCTTTCCATGCCTTCATAAAGAGAGCACCACACTCTTAAAGTGCAATGTTAGCTCCTTTCTGTATTTAGGTCAGCTCACCTGTAACTATATTGGCCCTAATTTTTCACTAACTTTTTGGATTCTTTCCTTTTTGTTTGTCATATGCCCAGTTCACTTTAGATATTGTTGTAAGTTTTATGCAGCTTCTCAGATCCTGGAAACTACAGGAATTTTTAACTAATTCAATTAATAATTTAACCAGTTCTAATAAAACTGCCCAGATCTAGTACCTAATAAATACTATATACCTTTTCATCTAGCCAGGGAGCAGAAATAATTCTATGTATCTAGATGTTCAGGGATATATATGTATCAGGAAAGACGAATAGCTAAAATGGCCTTATTCGTATAAACTACACGGTGAATTACTTATGAATAACAAATACATTAGCAGAAATGATGGGGGTAACAGCTGACTAATGCTAATTTTTGTAATGGATTCTACTGTAACAGATACAACATTATTCTTTAACAAATAGAGCAAACAAACGGGTCATGTTGGGTTGGCTGTTTTTTTTTTTTTCCCCAGATCTTTTATCAACTGATTTGCTCAGCATGATTGCCAATATTTCTGGATGCCTGCCTTACATGTTGCCACCAAAATGTCCAAATAATTGCCTAGCCAATAAATACCGCCTCATCACTGGTGCCTGCAATAACAGGTATGTAACTTGTGTTGTTTTAGGACACAATTCTCTTCCTGTTACTCATAAAAATATGTTTTTTGACACAGAAGAAAATGAAATGGTTACTTAATTTCATGTTAGATTAAAGAAAACAATGAAGAAAGAAAAAACACTATAATATCTCCACGAGAAAAGAAAGAAAACAGTGTCTCCACTATTCAGTTTTTCTCATAGCTGTTCCCTAGCAGATAGACATCAAAGGTACAATACAGATTTCTTACATGCAAACCACAAAGTGGTGTTAAAATGCTTGCGCATCAGAGCCTTGGATGGCTGAAGGTTTTGGGACACATTCAAAACATTCAGTTGAACACGGTTTTGGATGAGGGAGAGGTGACTGGTCATCTTTGTATAATCTTTGCTTTGAGCCTCAGAGCACAGTACAGAGATTACCAGCCTGCCCCAAAATGGCTTACCCACAGTGAAAAGTTTCCTACATCTGGCGTTCAGTGAAAGGAATGCTGCCTGGCTTCCTAGACTGGTCAGCTTTTAAAGGACCAGGAGCTTTACTGTGTCTGTGGACAAAACCAATGTTTGGCTAACCAGGATGTTTGGTGAACGGAATTTCAGTTAAATAGTAATGTATCACATTTTAATAATTTGACCCCCAAAAATGATATATTGACTAGGCCTCTGTGAATTTCAAGAGCATAAACTCTTCAACAAGGCATTAAATCCCAGAATTCATATTTGCTAATATCTGGGTCTGCTACAGTGGGACTTTACAATTGACTTTTCTTCCTGTCAAAGTTTTTATTTATAGCTCCTTTTCCTTAAAGGGCTTATTAACAAGAGCTTGCTTTTTTATTGATGAGGCCATTAGAAAAATTATGGCTGTGATTAACTTGCAGCTTTCACTATTCACGTGGCTCAGAAATAAATGTATTAACATTGCTGCTGGTTCAATTTAGTCTCCACAAACACTGAACTGCTCTCATGTCACGACACACTTCCTAACTGCATTTGATTGCTTACTTCTTATGGTAAGAAGAACAAAGATTTTCCAAAGTGCTAACTCAAGTTATCCAGCCAGAAGTTTTAAATAGCGAGAGGGATTTTACTTCAGAAGAATCACCCTGATTTGATTTGCAATGAAACTGGGGTGGGGGTAGAGATATGTGTGTGTGGGGGGTGTGTTCCTTAGCTATCAAAGGGATTTGTGCCAAACTGAAAATTCCAAACAAAGAATTAACCTTGGTTTAAAAAAATGGTTTTATTATGGAATCAGTCAGTTTTGCCACATTTTTGCAAATGATCTTAAAGAGAGTTGTGTGGCAAGCTCTCTGATAAAAGTTGTGTAAAAGACCATCCTCAAATGCATCTACAACATAAGATCAAATATGTGTGTCAGTTGATCCCACGAGAGGCCTATAGAATTGTTTAATATCTGAGATAGTACTTAATATTATAGTTGCAATTGATAACTCATTTAGTTTGGACACAGTGAGACTGACTCTCCACTATCTTGAAAAGAACAGGAGTACTTGTGGCACCTTAGAGACTAACAAATTTATTAGAGCATAAGCTTTCATGGGCTACAACCCACTTCTTCGGATGCATATAGAATGGAACATATATTGAGGAGATATATATACACACATACGGAGAGCATGAACAGGTGGGAGTTGTCTTACCAACTCTCAGAGGCCAATTAAGTAAGAGAAAAAAAAACGTTTGAAGTGATAATCAAGATAGCCCAGTACAGACAGTTTGATAAGAAGTGTGAGAATACTAGGATTAAATGTAGGCTTGTGTGGCATCAGCCATTCCCAAATGTAGCATTGGCTACCCAAATAGATATTAACAGATTTACTGTCCTTAGCTTTGCTGTCCAAAAGTATGTGATGAGATAACTTATTGGGGCAGACTTATTTTTTAATAGAGGGCATGGGGAGGAAAGGCATGTCTGAGCAATTATTTAGCTTTGTCTTGGTCCTCAGCTAAGTGGCATTGATCTGAGTACTTTGTATTGTTTAGAGAAATGGAAGGGATTTTGAAGATTAAGGCATTCCAGTTATGTTAGGAACAGGGAAGGATGGCTTAGTTGTTTATGCTTCATGGGGCAGATACTCAACTGGTATAATACAATTTAGCTCAATTGATTTTAGTGGAGCTACATCATTTTACACTATCTGAGAATCTGACTCCTGTTCTGAAACCCCTGAAGCTACTGATTCAGAACTTGCCATATTATGTTTAGCCCTTTCCTTTTCCAAGGTAGATACATGAGTACTGCACCAGGGAGTTTACCATCTTGAATGAGATCTCATATTCCATGCTTTCATTGGATACTTCAGAGATTCTTTGTATTTTTTATATGAGCAGCATTTTGCTGAAGCATTGTTGGCCTGCACCTCCACTTTTCCCATTGTTCTGCAGTGCACTAGTTGATAGCAGAGAGTGTTGTATTATCGGAAGATGTTGTTATCTCAAGGAAATTATTTTCAAAAGAGAGATTAGAACTTTCAAAGGCATCTGGGAGTTATAAACTCCAGCAAAAGTTACATTTCAGTTAGGTGAATAATGTAGATAAACTGTTTAGAAAACGGTTCTTTTTGAAAATCATCATAAGCTCCATAATGCTTTTTTTTTTCCTAGCTGAAAAGATGTCTTTAACTCCCCTGTATGTGTTGGGGACTGGGAGAATATCTCAGTCACATTTTTATTCTGCTATAATCAGTTTGAGTAGATTTTGAACTTTTCACTCAAGTGTAACTCAAACAGGAAATTCAGAATTTCTTTTTCAAATGTTTAAAAATAGCAGCTATGTAATTGTATTGGCAGCTGATGCATGTGGAATAAAAGGGCTGGGCATTCCCAAAGGCATCATGTGCAAATCTGATAAAATAATTTGTTTTCTAGCTCTAAAATCTAGTTATTACAGAAATGAGTAGTTAGGTTATTGTCTTTAACCAACAAAAAAATTTAATTATATAATTCTCATTCTTGCATCCTTATGGCCATTTATTCAAGTGCCTTTTATGTAATAACAAAGGATCCATGCTTGCAGCTAATTCTTTGTGCATCTCCCGAGTTGTGTCCCTGACATCTCAGAAAGATATGAAACATAGAGTCCTCCAGTAAAGTATTATATAATCATACCACATTAATTCAAATATTTCCTTTCTACATATTGATTCCAAAACCAGGCACACTAAAAAAAAATTGCATTCAAAAGATATAAATCCAGGTAATAAACTGCATCTTAAAACTTCAGGTCCCTTCTAAGGCACAACAAAACAACTTTTGAGCTATCCAAACATGTGTAATGCCAGTATGAGTGAGTGAAAAATCTCCACTTGACATAGAAGGAATTATATTTGATTACATCATAGGGATCTGTGAAACAGTAACCCTCTATTTCAACTGCCTGGGGCTAAATCCAGCTCGCTTTATTCATGCAGAATTCCATGGACTTCAGGGGGAGTTTTGCTTGAATAATATAAACTGGATTCATCTCTGGATCTTTTTCACGGGGTCTTTTCTTTCCACATTTTGATCATAAATTGCCTTTTAATGAATTTTTCCAATTGCTCAGTTTTGAAACAGCAGGTACTATTAAAATAAGTAGAAGTATAATATATGAATGCAGAGAATAGAGCAGGAATCCACAAATATAGAATCAAGTGTATTTGTTAAAGTACACAGGCTTGATACACTGTTTAAGATGACATTAATTCCATCATTACATAATAATAAGAAGCATCTGAAAGGGATTTTACTGCAGTAACATTCTAGTGAGCTGGTAAAATATAAAAGCAATCAGGAGAAAAATCACTGGTTAAGCAGTTAAATTAACATTTCATTATTTTTAATTGAGTGGAATAGCACTAACACTATGTGCAGTACTTTATGCAATTTCAATAAAGACAAATCAACTGTAACTAATTTGAATGCTTTATTAAGGCACATTTCAACCTTCCAGTGTGAATTATTGCAGTTAATTAAGTTTATTACTGTCCCATATAGCTTTGCAAATTGAGCCACTTTGGTATGTTGAAGATCAGTGGAGTATTAATAAAATAATTGTTCCCCATTTAGTATCTCCATGGACATATAAATGTAGGTGTAACACCCTGTAGTTCCACTTTCTGTCTCTGAACATTCCAAGTTCTTTGTGGCTGAGCCTTAGAATATCAGAGTAAACCTAATATGCTTTTAATATTTTATCTCTGCTTTTGAATATTGTGTGTATTTAGCAAGTTATGAAATGTACTAGATTGAGCATCCTAGACACCTACTGCCTTTTGCTACAGAACTGCACCAACTTTCTCATGGTGCCCCACGAATGTGCCTCAACCCTACCCTGAGATTACCACCTCTATGGTGACAGGGAAATTCAATTTCAATGCCTATTTTGTCCCTGGCTTTCAGGGATGCCAGTTGATCTGGATTGAGAGTGCTAAACTAATTTCACATGTGCCATTTCAGCATCATGAGATGGTCTGAAGCTGCAAAACATGAATCTGAATTTTAAACATCACAGTTTGGGGTTGGGGGCAGTTTAGGGGATTTTAGATTAGTTCATTGTAAAAATAGGGACTGTTTACAGAATTAAGATCCAGAGTCACCAAAAATTCTGAGGATTTGATTTGGGTCTGTCTCTGCTTCTGACCTGCTTATTTTGAGCTCAGTTGCCAATTTATTGATCCAGCTAGTCTCACATCCTTTCTCCAATGTAAAGTATTTTGAATTTAAATGATAGGTAGATTAGATATGTTTATGATGGAAGGAGGACTGCCTGGATCCAGTCCAGGCCTCAGTGGGGTTTTTGTCATTGACTTCATTGGAGCCAGGATTTCACCTTACATTTCTTCACTCCCAGTCATGATCCCTGCTCCCTAAGATGTGTTGCCTCCCTACATCCTCACCAACCCACTGATCATTTCTCTTCCCTCCAGCCTCACTCTTCCCTGCCCTAACTCTCAATTCCCAGCTCTAAACAAGAGCACTTGACGAAGGCCAGCAAGAGCCGTAACGTTTCTTTCCCTTTTTTTCTAATGAATGAGTACACAGTCTCAAAGTCCTTATGTGGGCAAAGCACCCATAGATTTTTAAAGGATAGTAGCCTAAGCTAGTAACATAAGTTAAGGCCCTGAAAAAATTTATTTTAGTAAATAAAGACTTTTTAGCCCTTCCTTTTAGTCAAGTTGGCTTTGGTATACCTTGGTGTCTTTTCAGAGATCTTTTTAATAAATAGCCCAGTATCGGGAAACACACCAATATCTGATGAATATTTTAAAATAAAAACTGTTGGAAAAAAACATTTTATTTCCCCAGGGAACATCCTAGATGGGGAGCTTCCAACACTGCTCTGGCTAGATGGCTCCCTCCAGCTTATGAAGATGGAATCAGCCAGCCCAAAGGATGGAATCCCAACTTCTTCTTTAATGGATCTCAACTGCCATTGGTTAGAACACCATAGAATCATTTGAAACACTTGCATTGGGCTACGTGCATGCCTGGGACTGTAAAATATCTTTTAAATCAGTGAAGTCAAACTGCAGATGAATATGGTTCATTAGCACTTATGTCAACAAAACTTTTCTGAAAAAAACACCCCCCTAAATGACATAAGATTTGCCAGCATAAGCGCTCGTGTGCACAGCGCTATGTTGGTGGGAGACACTCTTCCGCCAAAATAGCTACCGCTGCTTGTTGAGCTGGTTTTATTCTGTCGACAGGAGAGCTCTCTCCCATCAACATAACATGGCTATATGAACAATCTTACGGCTGTGCCACTGTAAGCTTGTAAGTATAGACATGGCCTAAATTTTAGAATGGTGTGTTTTAATTAAGCGTATATTCAGGAGTCCAATTACTGAGTCCTCTCTTTTTACTCAAACCTTACTTACATGACTTCAGTTGGAGTTTCTTTGAGTAAGGCTTTGGGCCATTATTAGATATTTAATTAGTACCTGAAGTCTAGGCATGGATTTGATATTTAAGAAAGAAGACAAAGTCTTGGCAATTAAAACTTTAATACATATTCCAATAACTGCATCACAGTAGTGTATTCAGCGTTTTATATCACCAGCACTTTGTCTGAAAATAGATTGGTAATGGTCTAGATTGAATAACTACTGAACTGAAATTTGCTCTGAGGTACTGCCAAACCAGATTTTCATGCAGTGCTTGTTTTATAAGAGTCTATACTTGAGAACTGTGGAGAGAGTTGGCCTATAAAGTGGCCAGTGGAAAATCCTACTCTATGTGTATTTACAATTGTGTGGTCTTTTTAATGAACTTGGTGGCTGAGGTAAACAGAGAGCCATTTACTCTGCAGCCGTGATAGGAACCTTTGAAAAAGAAATCATTAGTTCACTGTAAGGAGAATATTACATGCACAGTAGTTACATAAAGCAGCTTCTGGGTGACAACATAAATGGGAAATGTACTGCAGGTAAATATATTGTTCATTTATATACAGCAATACAATTTCTTTGCACATTAAGATAACACAATTGCACAAATATTACCAACATACTGTAATTTCATCTATTATGTAATTCAAACTACTAATGTAAGGAACCACTGCGATATTACTTGATGGATTTTGGCACAGCAAATTGTTATAATACAGAAGAGATGGCAATAGTGAAAGGTCTGAACCAAAACATTTATATCTGAAACTGGATGCAAACTTCCCTATGTTCAGTGGAGAGGATTGGATCTGGTGTGTCTGGTTCAGGCTCATCTCAAATTGTCAGATTTACCCTTACTGCATTGACTCAGAAACCACAGTCTTTTGTGTTCACAGTCTTGTCATTTTACCCTTCACATATTTAATAATGATGGGAGACAGATTTTAGTGTTCATGTCACTTTCAAGTCCTTTTACAAATTAAATGACATCATAACTTTAAGCAGTACAATGTGGGGTTTATAGATGAAAAACTGACATTTGAATGAGAAATTTTACAGTGGATGTTATCAATTGCACATATTTCCAGGTTCATTAAGTCTTGTGCTAATGGAGTGAAACGCATTAAAACAAAGCTTGTACTATTGCATGGAATCTGACATACATTCAGCATAACACCAACAAGCTTCCCTCCCCCTTATGTTTAGCTGCACTTTAAAATACCATACAATATACGAATATGAAATTAGTACCATGTAAAAAAATATTGATTTTCTATGCTGTTTTTTGCAGATTTCAGTAATTTGTGTTCTTTTATTTATTATAAGTTACTCTTTAATAGAAAACATGCAGAGTCAAGGTAAGGGATAAATATTAGAATTATCATAAGACGGAATATTAGAAGACAGTGTAGCTCAACGCCATCTCCATGGTCATTTAATTTACAATGCAGAGTTACAGTGATATGAAAACCTTTGTCAGTAAATTACAGTGAACCACAGATGGCCTCTGTGCTCCTGTGAGTAAGTTATTCCTATGTGGGAGACTGGAAATGCCTCCAATGTGCACTTTCAATGAATTCTCCTCCATTCCTGTGTTGTGGGGTAGAGTTTCCCACCAACTTGCAATCCTGCAAAACAGCTGGGGTTTTGGGACACAGACCCCCCCACCATCTGCACAGAGGGTGTGTGTCACTGTACTCTCTCCCTACCTACTATTTCTGTGCAGTTCTCTCAGCAGTATGACTCAGCAGGCTGCTGTCCATGAGAGGATCTTTCACAGCCCCAAAGAGAAATCTGTGAAAGATAATGTTGGCTCAGTCAACATTAACTTGTGTTGGTTTGCCCTGATGGTTTTGGTTGGGTGAGGAGGCAACTATGCCATATTGAGTAAGCATCCCCTCATTTAAATCTCTCAGAAGGGCTTCTGCAGAGTTGAGATAAGGAGCACGTTGAGGAGCTGGCTATCCCCAACAGCCAGATTCACTGGGTCTTGACTTCCTTCTGCCTGGGAATATTCAGTGGAACATTTGGGTCTCTGTTTGGTACCTAAAATGCTGTGTATGTGAATAGCTTGTATGGCATGGAGCAGCGTGAAGCCCCAGTAACTGCACTAATCGGAGGCTGCCTGCTAACACTGCACCTTTGTTAAAAGACTAGAAAACAGAACAAATAGAATGAAAACTTTTTAGACATTGTAAAAGAAAACATGTGAGATTCAAAAGACTCAGAAAAGAAACTGATCAGAGATGTGCTACTCATTTGGTAACTACACAGAAAAACTCAGCTGAAATATCTTTGAACCTGCTTTGTGGTACTGACATCTCAGCTTTTGAACAGGAAAATCATACTGTCAGTGTCTTTTTAAAACAAGCCATTAGAAGTACTCCACAACATAAAATATCCTGGCAAAAGTGATAGCTTTTATCACTACTTCCTCAGCCTTTTTAGTGTTTTATCCATAAGTGAAAGGTAAATAATATTTGGCATACCAGATAAATTAGCTCTTTCTTTCCTAGGTTCGTGAAGTGACAAGAAAAATTATTCATGCATCTAATGAGGCTGTTACGGAAGACAATCTATATTCTGATATCATTATGGTGTGGGGACAATACATAAGTCATGACATTTCATTCACACCTCAGAGCACAAACAGAGCTGCCTTTCTAAGAGGAGTAGAATGCAAGATGACATGTGAAAACCAAAAATCATGTTTTCCAATAAAGGTATGATTTAAAATCCATTTGTTCAAGGGAAGCACTAGTTGGCAAACAGGTAAAGTAGATTGTGAGAGAATGGTCAAGGGATTTGACAGATCATTCAGAAGTAACAAAGCAAAAAATAATAGAATATTTGCAATCCAACATCATTAATTAATGATGCAGGAAGGCAGATATATAAAAAGATATATAGAGAGATAATCCTATATTCATCTCCACATATAGGTAGATAAAAGAAGGATATCAAAGATATTTAGTACAAATATAATGATTTTTAGCTATGGGGTTTATGTTGTAGAGAATTCATCTTATCAGGCAAGAAAAAATGTTGTTACAAGTATCAAGGTTTTGAATTCCAGTGAGGAAAGTAGGAAAATAGTCATAAATAATTCTCTTTTTAAACTGTTACTCAGCTAAAGTGCAGTAATTTTACCCTGGGAAGGCAAGGATATTTCCATCAGCTAATACCAACTTTTGAAAGGAGGTGTGTTCTAACTATGTGGCTAAAATGATCTTCAGCGTTTTGCAGAAACTTACATACATGGGGGTCATTGCTTTTGAGAAGATGGAAAAAGTTGTACTTCAGGAGCTAGTTATTTTCTAGTAGGGAAAGAAATGAGCTGGCATAGATACACAATTCTGTACCATGCCTGATGAATTTATAAGTAAGATAATTCTTTCATGCAGATGATAGGTAGCAAACTCGAAATACAGCTTGAAACTCACTAATGTACTGTCATGGAGCCTTACAATTCTACCTGCTGTCCCGCAAGGATTTTCCCACTCCCACCCACCCCACTTTATGAATAACACTGAGTTGTCCACACACACACACACGAGCTTCAGTAAAGAATTTCATGTTCAAACGCTAAAACCGGACTTCAATCCTGTAACTGCTTCTACTCTGAAGGCACTGCTTCCACTCCTGTACAGAGCTTCCTTGTGATAAATTATGGATTCCCCCAAGACACAAGACTTGGTTATCTATTGCCCTGCACCTTGTGCAGTTTTTATGCTATTGCAAAGTAGCCCACTTTGCATCTACCACTTGCATAAATGACTACATGGTGCAGGGCAATGGATGATCAGATCCATAGCCTTCTGAGTAGCAAATGAGGCTGTTGGGGAGATCATGGAGGGAGTTTTAGACTGTTCAGATGTTGAAAATAAGTTTTAGATTAATATCCTAACTTTTGGATTCTTTTCTTGACTAAGCTAATGTTATCTGAACCTTTAAATCTGTTGAGGTTTGCCCACCTCTATTCTTCATTGTTTTTTTGATTAATCCAAACCAATGACAGTGATATTTATTGTAACGATATCTGGAAGCAGTTTGAATATTTTATTCATTCTATTGACTAGTTAGGTCTCTCAATTGTGATGTGCTTCTTGTCTGGCAGTTCCTTTCCATTAGCATGAGGCAGATACAGTAGAACAGCAATCATCTTGAGCAGAGTCTCCCATCCACCCCCGATTTTCTTTTTTTAATTTCTCAGGTAAGAGGCTCCTAAGAGATGTGTCCTTATCATCTTGAATCTGTTTCTTCTTGTTAATTGTACTCCTAAGCATTACTTGACATTTTCACCTGCCAAGACATATCAAACATGCCATGACACGTCTCCTGGGAAGTTAGAAAACTGCATTTTGAAAATTTCAAATCAAGATGGTTAATTTTTCTAATGGACCCTGTTATGTGCAGAGTGTTTATAACCTGAGTTTTACTTTCTTACAAAGTTTAAAAGACTTTGAGGGCAGTAGCTGACATTTCCTTAGAACAAAAAGGCACATTAATTAAGCAATTTTGAAGCTCTCCTTTTATAACATGTAAGTACATCCATATCCATTAGATTTCTCGGATCTAATACCAGTTTAAGCAGGGCAGATGAAGATGGATGTACTTCTGCTTCTGAGTTATATGCCAAGTACTTTCCATGCACTTTTGTCAAGGCAATAGGACACATTACACAAAGCAGTTCTTTACTGTGACCAGATGAAGCATTTTTCTAACTTTGAAAAAGGAGCTAATAAAATTTCCCTCAAGAATCAGCTTTCTCCTGAAAGCTAAACTAGTTTTTTTTTCCATTTTGAAAAGCAAAAGCAAAAGAAAAGAAAAAAAAAACACATAACGAACTGTCACATTCTGAGGTACAGTCCAGACCAGTGATGGGTTGTGTCACTGTTTGTTCATAACCTTGGGAGCCTCACAATGCTTTGCTGTTATAACTCCCAACCTGAGCTGCTCCCAACCAGCCTACCAGGATACCCTCAGTGTCTGTGTACTAGACATCCCTGGTTCAGAAGCTCTGACCCCAGAAGCCTGTCTACAGCCTGACCCCAGCAGCCTTTGTTACTTTGGGCAGGGTGAGCCCAACACAATCCCAATTCCAAATTTTCCCGAAACGATGTGCTATGTCCAGCCCTCTCCTGGAAAGTACAGAGAAATAATATGGGATTTTTTTGTTCCTTTAAAGACACAAAAGCACATCACAGTTATTTACTTAACTAGGGGTAAATATAACCTTCCCTTTAAACAGAGCACTGAGTTGGTTTATGGTAAAATTGAATAAATTTATTAACGAAATATAAATAGGATTAAGTGAGTTCAAGCTTAAGGAATGAAGATAGAAAAGGTTACAAGTAAAACAAAACAAAATATGGTTCTAAAGGTCGAAAAGTTAATCTAGCAAAATACAGGCTTTGTTCAAGATGTTTTTCTCACCCGTCCTTCTTCTTTCCAGCATTGGCTGACTTCCCCTCAGACAGGACTTTTCACAAAAGTACAAGGTTTTGGCTTTCCTTGTCTTTCCTAAGTGAAACAGTTTTGCCTAAGCAGGGTTTTCACCCTGTTGATTGAAGGACCATCTTTCTCAGCTTTCTCTGTTCCCTAGTGATGGATGTCAAAGACACGGCCGGCTCTAGGCACCAGCAAAGCAAGCAGTTGCTTTGGGCAGCAGATTTGCAAGGGGCGCAAGAAGCCAGCATGGGAGCTGAGAACCAACAGGGGGCCCTGGGAGCTGTAGTTCCTTGGTTATCTCCCTGCCTATAGAGCCAGCCTTGGAGCAGGGAAAGAACTACATTTCCCAGCATTCCCTTGGCCACTAGCAACAGGAAAGGGCGGGAGAAGGAGTATGGAACTGAAATCGGCAGCTTGCTGTGAATGGTAGGGACAGAGCCAGCTCTAGGTTTTTTGCCGCCCTGGGCTTCCCCCGCACCCCTGTATTGCCCCAGCCCTGGACTCTCCCCTGCCGCCCCAGCTCTGGCCCCCACCTGCACCCCCCTGCCGCCCCAGCCCTGGGCTCTTCCCTCCCACCCACACCTCCTGCCGCCCCAGCCCTGGGCTCTCCCCCCACCCACACCTCCTGCCGCCCCATCCGCATCTCCTGCTGCCGCAGCCCTGGGCTCTTCCCTCCCACCCGCACCTCCTGCCGCCCCATCCGCATCTCCTGCTGCTGCAGCCCTGGGCTCTTCCCTCCCACCCGTACCTCCTGCCGCCCCAGCCCTGG
This sequence comes from Trachemys scripta elegans, assembly GCF_013100865.1. Classification (NCBI taxonomy): domain Eukaryota; kingdom Metazoa; phylum Chordata; order Testudines; family Emydidae; genus Trachemys; species Trachemys scripta. The sequence continues at coordinate 167,727,292 of NC_048300.1, forward strand.
GCTCTCCCCCAAAGAAGGAATTGGGGGAACTAACTGGATGGTGCACCTCTCTATCTGAAGCCTAGCAAGGGAGGTATGTGGATCCCACTAGAATTTAAAATGAAAAGTATGGGAGGGGAGGCTCTACTAGACTGGGCAGCTTTAGATACAGTACCAGGCATGTAGAAGGATTTACACTTCTGAGCCATGGAAGCAGAAATTGACTTTTCCTTTCCAGATTTAGCTAATATTTAGAAAGGGAATCTAGCACCTGCCTTCCAAATTTGAACACCCTCAAAATTCAGGAGTGCTCCAGCTCAATTTGGGCAGCTGTTGCTTCATTTCCCCCAAATCAAATATATTGATCCACTGTAACTTGCTGTAGAAAAAGTAGAATAAATTGAGCAAGAAATGCTTCCCAGTGGTTATTAGTACTGAAATTGATATTTTCAACAGCCATTGCTTTTTTTTTTTTAAGTTTTAGATTTATTTGTTTAAAAGGAAGACCGTGATAGTGCATTCCCCATAAAAACAAAGAATGGAACAAAAGAATAATAAAGGTACCTCAACTTTTCCTCATTTATGTAGGACAGTCTTATAATATGCATCCAGATATCCTCCAGTCACACAAGCTGAAAATTGTTCCACTTTACTGCAGTTCTGTAACCATGCAGGAACCAGTCCTGTCTGTGTTCTGTGCACATCCAAAATTCCTGCTGAATGACCTGCCCTGGGAGCGAGTTACCAGTGACCCAGGGCTTGGGCGGCAGGAGGTTGCAGTTTGGGGCGGGGGAGAGGGAGAGGGAGAGAGCCCAGGGCTGGGCGGAGGGGCGGCAGCCAAAAAATTTTTTGCTTGGGGCAGCAAAAAACCTAGAGCCGGCCCTGGTCAAAGATGGGTTTTGTCCTCACTTCTATCTTCCATAGTTCAATTAATTTGTTTCAGGAGGCAGGATGACCTCATGCTGTTTCTCTCTTCCTGTGGGTTGGCCCCCACCCTGTAAGTTTTTTATGGAAATGGGGCTTCCATTGTTTCTGATTCCATAATACTTAATTAGAGACAGGTAAGTAGCTGTGACATTTGCTCTTGTCTGAGCAGACTTTGCAAGACATCTGAAGAAGTGAGGTTCTTACCCACGAAAGCTTATGCTCCCAATACTTCTGTTAGTCTCAAAGGTGCCACAGGACCCTCTGTTGCTGTATTACAGTAGTTTCTAGAGACCCCAACTGATATCCCCAATGTCCCATTATGCTAGACACTGTACAGAGACATAATAAGAGATAGTTCTGAAAAACTTACAATGTAAATAGACAAGACACAAAAGGTGAGAAAGGAAATTGAGGCACAGAGAGTAGAGATAACTCGCTCAAGGTCACCCAGCAAGCTAGTATCAGAGCCAGAAATAGAATTTAGGTCTGTCTTCTGAGCCCTGGACTACCCTGCCTCTCAGAATCCCCTGTACATAAACAGAGAATTTGAGTTATCCTTGCTATCAATATAGAAAACTTCCACAAACCTTGAACTCCTTTTAAAAAAACTGCAACAAACACTTCTCTTCATGTGGTCACTTTCCGCAGAACCAATTCGCTATAGGAGTTAGACAATGCAGTGCATTGAAACAATTCGTGACTTTCATTCTGCTACACTTCACAATCAGCATGTTCTTTTGTGCATTTATAATATAATTTTAAGTGTATGTGCAGCTGACCCAGGAAAGCTACCATAGCCAGGCGGGGTGGGTTTTTTTTATTTTTATTTTTTTGTTTTGCTTTGTTTTGTTTTTTACCTCCTTAATTATTCTTTGCAAAGAAATGGATTGATAAGAATATTCTTCACTGATTTTAGAGAGAAATGCCATTTTATATTAATTTCAATAAAAAACACTTTTTTTCCAGGTCATGTTTGATATCATTTGAAAAAATAACATAAGAAACCTTCATTTGCTCATTGAGCTGCTGACTGCACACTACTTAGCCCATGAAAAAGAAAAGGACTCATTATGCAGTTCTGCCAGTCCCTTAATGTTCATTACTGCTGCTTTCCTCCGCTGGGGCACAGAATGATCTGAATTAAAATTGCAGAGGCAGTTAACCAGAGAATATTCACTGTGAACTTCACAGACTCTTGGTCTGTTTTGTTGTGGTCCTCTCTGTTTACTAAGTTAAAGGCCAAACATACATTTCTTTCAATTATAGCCAAACTCTTCCAATCCTTTCCTGATAACTAGAAGCAAGAGGTAGTCAAATCCAGACAGCACTCTGTAGCTGTCAGTCTCAGAAGAAACTGTATTTGGAATAGAAACCTAGCCCTTTGCCCACCCTACCAGCTTCAGGGAAGCAGAGACCACCATAGCAGCAAGAGACTTAATAATGGGGACAAACTCTAGACTAGAAACCCAAGGGAAAATAAATAATTGATTTTAACAACTGAAGGAACAAACAGCAAAATAAACAAAATATATGTTTACTCACAAAATATAATAACCTACCATTGAAATTATCCTACTTAGCTAATGGGGAAAGAAGTGAGAGGATTTCTTAAGGCAGGTTTTAATAGGCTTAGAAAATAAACAAGTATTGCTTTAACATGATGATAGCACTCCCTACAGTGATGAGCTTTCAGTAGTTAGAAAAATCTGTTTAACAAATGAGATAAAAATACCAGCACCATGTAAAGCTGTTAAGCTCCATTCCACAGTTCCCGTTAGCCTTTTTTCACCCCTCTTAAATCAGATTTTATTTCCATAACCCCCAAAGAGACTTCTAGCTTGTATGATCTCCCTCCAGCCCCTCCACACCTCTTTGATCTTTTCACAGGATATTCCAGCTGTCTCAAATTTGTGCACATGTCAACACTGGTTTTGGAGCCTGCTGAACTAACTTGTTTAAATAACAAAAGTCTAAGCAAAACAATGTAGAAATTTGAAAGGTAATTATATCACCTTGTAGGATGTCTGCAACATTAATATGTCTATCCATGCTTCTTTGCTGCTATAGTATTTGTTTGAAAATTTAACAGCAAACAAATAGGATGAAAAGAAAAAGCGGATTAGGTCAGGTGTCTCTTCAAAGCAGATGTGTTTTACTTTATCAAACGTCTGCAGATGGTTACCCTCTGGGGGATATTTCAGCAGCTTCAGTAAGTGGTAACTGTACTTCCTTACCAATGGTAAAAGATCAATGGGTAAGAAAGTATAGATTTTCCCAAAGTTCATAATTGCATATTCTTTGAAACTCAAAATCATGTTTTTAACAGCAGTTTTCATTGGAGGTGTGTATTTTTAAACTCTGGGCCTTGACACATCCTTTTTATGGCTCACCATGTCTAATTACACTGTGCGTGGTGATCTGTTAGAATCTGGAAATGATGGGATTTTCAAAAAAATTGCAGTTCATAAAAGCAGCTCTGTATTAAACAGGGCAGATAGACTTCAGACATTCCGAAACATGATTGTTTTTATTTTAGTGATTAATTTTATTTTCTTAAACAGAATAGCTGACTCAGAGTTTCTTCTAAAATGTAAAGAAATCCTGTCCTCCTCTGCCTGTTGATTAAGAAGTTCAGGGGAGAGGCCTCCATGGTGCACACCTGCTAATCAATTCACAAAATGTCCAGTTAGGGCATAATCCCAAACTCATTGAAGTAAAGGGGATGTTGATGTCATTTGACATCACAACTTCTCCATATATTTCATTGATTTCAATGAGCTTTGGATCAGGACCTAACTGAGGCGAAGTCTCCCTGGTCCACGTGCACTGTACAAAAACGAGCTCTTTGAAGCAAGAGCTTTTGCACAGTCCTGCTCTGGACTATGGGCACCTTCACTACATCTGAGTGTAGGCAGCTAGGTTAGCTGCACGTGCACAAGCAGCATGGCTTTCTGAAATGAGAAAACTCATGCAAAATCTGTTATAGCACACAATGTTCAATGACTCATAACTTGATCATGTGAAAAACAATTTTTACCAGAACTCACAGGCAATTCTCTTCAGTGAGACCTGTTTGATGATGAATTTCATGGGTTTAATTCAGTCATAGAATTGTTCAGAAAACATAGCAGTACATTGTTTTTTTAATGGAGAAAGTATATTTTTTTCACTCTGCCTGTTCTCAAAAATGGCTAGACCATTTTTGCTCAAACTTCAAAAACATATATACCTAAATAAAGAACACAGAGACAACCCTAGAAAACTTTAGTCCAGAAAAAAGGTGTTTCAAAAAGATATGAACAACTGAAATGTAGGGTTTAGAATGGAAACCTTTATGGAACCCTTACTGCAGTAGTCACTTCCAGTCCAGCTATGTTATTTTCACTGCAGAAAATGTCTATTTTATTACACAGGTATTTGCCAATGATACGCTATCAACAGGAAGAGAGTGCATGCCTTTTTATCGTTCATCTCCTGCATGTGGCACTGGTGATCATAGCATTCTCTTTGGAAATCTATCAACATTAAAGCCAAGAGAACAGATCAATGGTTTAACCTCTTTCCTTGATGCTTCCACTGTCTATGGCAGCACGCCTGCTGTGGAAAACAAACTAAGGAATTTTACCAGCAAAGAAGGCCTCCTTAGAACAAATGTGCGATATTATGACAATGATCGGGAATACCTGCCTTTTGTAGACCAGGTCCCATCTCCCTGTGCACAAGACCCTAACTCAGATGAAGCTGAAAGGATCGAATGCTTTATGGCTGGGGACAGCAGGTCTAGTGAAGTAATCTCATTGACAGCTATGCACACCTTGTGGCTGCGAGAACACAACCGCCTGGCTAAAGCACTGAAAAAACTGAACAGACATTGGAGCTCGGAAACAGTTTACCAAGAAGCTCGCAAAATTGTTGGTGCTCTACATCAGGTTGGTGGTCTAGTTAATTGTCAATTTATTGCTATGGCTCTGCTATGATTTAATTAGGCACAAAACTGAAAATGTGTTTTCATGAGCTGAATAGCTTTTTGAGGGTCATGTTACCTTCCTTGCTGTCTCTATTTTCAACTTCAGATTTTTGGTGTCAGATTTTCATTCTTTTCTCAAACGTCTTAATATTTAGATTCCTTTGTTTGTTCAGATGCCATGCCTCTCTGCTGTCATTTTTTCTGGCATCTTTGCCCTTTCTAGCTGCATTTCCTCTTTCCTCAGACTTTTCCTTCTTTTTATTCTACTGAGGTCTCTTCGCTCTTTCTGGCTCTCTCTTCTTTATAGTAATTTTGGGAAAGGAAGCAAGTAAAAAGTAGGTAAGTCTCCCACAGTGCACAAAAGTTTGTCTTTCTAATGCAAAATCTATAAACAAATATTCTCCTTCCATAAAAAGACCATAAGCTTCACACTACCAAACTAATGCATAAACCCCTAGGGCAGGGCATAGACTTTGAGCCCTAAAACTTGGGAAGGAGAAATCAATATGGAAAATAACAAAGCAGACAGGAAAGTAGAGATACAGAGTTTCATATTAAATCAATGAGTAGAAGTCTTCATAATTAAACTGAAATTCTAACATCCACCAGGGTTTCACTTTCAAGAATTATAATCTTCTACATTAAGATACTCTTATGAGATATTTTGTTTTCATTTTACTTTTAAATATAATGTCTCTCCCAACCATTCCATTGTGATTTGAAAAATCTATCCTTAGATTACAGAGTGTGTTTATTGATTCACAGACAAGTAGAGCAAATATTGCATCCAGGTATCCAAATCAAGTAAAAACTCTTTACGTTACCAATACACTCTAGCCTATGAATTTGGACATGAACATTATATTTAGGTCATAAAACTAACTTTTCTTTAGCTGTTTTCCAGTGAGGAAAATGGTTATTTCTCCTTGTTCACACTGATCCAGTCTCTGTGTTATAATCCATAGCACTGGATCTGAAATATCAGGTTTGGAACACTTTGGAAACAACAGGCCTTTCACACAGTCTCTAATTGCTAGCAGCTGAAATATTTGTGACACCAGATTGTGGATTTTTCTGAAGAGTAATAGGGAGAAAAGCAGACTTTAATGATCATGAAAAAATATTGTTTTCCTTCCACCTGAACTCTCTGCAGTAAACATGGAATGAGTCCTTCAGGAAACCATGTGCATTTGATGTGAGACTACTGGTTGCACAAAGAAAGCATACACATAGAAAAATAACTCATTTTATTTGGAATCAGTATGTAATCTGTCTATTTTAGATAGTCCGGCCATTAGCCTCTCTTTCAGCTCTCCCAAGTCAATTCCTCTCTCTTAAGTGTATTTTTTGTTTTAAAATCATTGTATTAACAAGCTCAGACTGGTTATTGGTACTAGTTAGAAGAAAAGAACAAATCAGAAATCCCAAAACTAGGCTTCTGTGCACGCTGATGTTAGTGGGTAGGAATATGAAACATCATGCCCTTAAACAAAATAGTTTGCACAAGGCATTATTCTTTATGACTCTGGGCTACTTATTATCTCTACCAGTATCACAAAATAATGAGATCAGCCTGTGGCATATGAGTAATATTTTTGAGCTGACCTATCCTATTTAAGGACACTCATTCAGTGGATATAATTGTAGTAGCTTTATTAGAGTGTTATAATAACTAGAGCACAGGCAAAAGCTATGGTTGGAGTTGTCTAAAACTTCCATTCCAGGATTCTATATTCAGTTGCTCTAACTTCCTAAGATTTTCTTCTTTTTGGCAGAATATGTCCAGGTCTAGTCTCTCCCTGAGGGTGCATATTTATGGAGAGCTTGAACAAAACCAGTTCATCCTTTTTTAAAAAGGAATATGACTTTTTTAAAGCACTATTTCCATTAGATTTTTTTTTCAATTTTGCTTTTTAAACAGCTCTACTGACAAGCAAACAGAAGTCGAAACTTGACATTAATACAGCCCTTGGAAGGGACTCGTGCCTTTCAAGGTTCTGGGGGTTTGATTTGTTTTAGTTATGGACATTTGGAAAGCATGTTTCACACAAGTGCAGTAATTTGTTTAAACCACGGCAATACTTTAAGTCTTTTATAATATTTTAATTGATGAAGACTGTTCTGTGCAAACATGCACAGTTAATTCCATGTTGAAGTAAAATGTATTGGGCCCTGGATGATTCAGTGTTCAACCAAGTTCATGCTCAATGATGGAGGCAAGACAGAATAATTTCAATGTTGTGACACGTGCCAAGATTTCTTTTGGGAGTGTTTAGAAAACATGGCTTTTTTTTTCCTGCACTTGCTCACAAACATCAGTGTAACTCTCCTGACTTGAGTGAGGTTACTTCTAGTTTGTCCTGGTGCAAAAATGAGAGGAGAATCAGGACTACTGTCTAGGGCAGGGGTCGGCAACGTTCGGCATGCAGCTCGCCAGGGTAAGCACCCTGGCGGGCCGGGCCAGTTTTATTTACCTGCTGACGCAGCAGGTTTGGCCGATCGCGGCCCCCACTGGTCGCGGTTCACTGTCCCGGGCCAATAGGGGCGGCGAGAAGCCACAGCCAGCACATCACTCGCCCGCGCCGCTTCTCGCCACCCCCATTGGCCCGGGACGGCGAACCACGGCCAGTGGGGGCCACGATCGGCCGAACCTGCCGCGTCAGCAGGTAAATAAAACTGGCCCGGCCCGCCAGGGTGCTTACCCTGGTGAGCCACGTACCGAACGTTGCCGACCCCTGGTCTAGGGAAACCATGAAAGTACAATGTTTTGTTCTTTTAAAGTAATTAAAATTCTAGGAAATTTCATATAGTAAAAAAAAAATGAAGAGACTGTTAAGCTTGCAAAGTTAAGTACTCAAATGCCAGACGGAAGACATTCCAGAAGACTGGAAAGGGCAAATATAGTGCCCATCTATAAAAAGGGAAATAAAAACAACCCAGGAAACTACAGACCAGTTAGTTTAACTTCTGTGCCAGGGAAGATAATGGAGCAAGTAATTAAGGAAATCATCTGCAAACACTTGGAAGGTGGTAAGGTGATAGGGAATAGCCAGCACGGATTTGTAAAGAACAAATCGTGTCAAACCAATCTGATAGCTTTCTTTGATAGGATAACAAGTCTTGTGGATAAGGGAGAAGCTGTGGATGTGGTATACCTAGACTTTAGTAAGGCATTTGATATGGTCGCATGATATTCTTATCGATAAACTAGACAAATACAACTTAGATGGGGCTACTATAAGGTGGGTGCATAACTGGCTGGATAACTGAACTCAGAGAGTTGTTATTAATTGTTCCCAATCCTGCTGGAAAGGCATAACAAGTGGAGTTCCGCAAGGGTCCGTTTTGGGACCGGCTCTGTTCAATATCTTCATTAACGACTTAGATATTGGCATAGAAAGTACGCTTATTAAGTTTGCAGATGATACCAAACTGGGAGGGATTGCAACTGCTTTGGAGGACAAGGTCATAATTCAAAATGATCTGGACAAATTGGGGAAATGGTCTGAGGTAAACAGGATGAAGTTTAACAAAGACAAATGCGAAGTGCTCCACTTAGGAAGGAAAAATCAGCACACATACAGAATGGGAAGAGACTGTCTAGGAAGGAGTATGGCAGAAAGGGATCTAGGGGTTATAGTAGACCACAAGCTAAATATGAGTCAACGGTGTGATGCTGTTGCAAAAAAAGCAAACATGATTCTGGGAGGTATTAACCTGTGTGTTGTGAGCAAGACACAAGAAGTCATTCTTCCGCTCTACTCTGCGCTGGTTACGCCTTAACTGGAGTATTGTGTCTAGTTCTGGAGACCGCATTTCAAGAAATATGTGGAGAAATTGGAGAGGGTCCAGAGAAGAGCAACAAGAATGATTAAAGGAGTTGAGAACATGACCTATGAAGGAAGGCTGAAAGAATTGGGTTTGTTTAGTTTGGAAAAGAGAAGACTGAGAGGGGACATGATAGCAGTTTTCAGGTATCTAAAAGGGTGTCATAAGGAGGAGGGAGAAAACTTGTCCACCTTAGTCTCTAAGGATAGAACAAGAAGCAATGGGCTTAAACTGCATCAAGGGAGGTTTAGGCTGGACATTAAGAAAAAGTTCCTAACTGTCAGGGTGGTTAAACACTGGAATAAATTGACTAAGGAGGTTGTGGAATCTCCATCTCTGGAGATATTTAAGAGTAGGTTAGATAAATGTCTTTCAGAGATGGTCTAGACAGTATTTGGTCCTGCCATGAGGGCAGGGGACTGGACTCGATGACTGCTCGAGGTCCCTTCCAGTCCTAGAATCTATGAATCTATGAATGCTAGTAGCAACCTTAAGTCTGCTCTGATATATCATATTATTTTTAAACTAAGGATTTAATTTAATGAATTTAGGTCACACACAGGAAAAAAAACATATTTTTACATTTCGGTTACTAGATAGCAACTCTAATGGGATTCCGGCTTTCTCTGCAGTTTAAAAATAAATAACTCCCTTCCTCATTCATATAGATGTAAAGCATTTCTTGAAGCCAGTGCCGAGGCTGTACTACAGGCCAAAAGAACCTTCCCCTCAACCTCCCAAAGCCTGCCCTAAATTGCTACGTGGGGTGGTAAACGCCAACAGCAGAACCCAGCACTAAGCTTGGCAAATAACTATCTTCCTATTTTGCTGAAAAGATCATGCAATTTCTTGAAGGCTTCTCAAACAGCATGGGTCTGCTCCTCTTATACCAGGCAACAACAACCCACTTGTACTGAAGACTATACCCTAATGCATTCACACCAAGGCGTGAATTAAGGTTCCACAGGCAGCCTTAAATTTGATTTTTCCTTAATTGTGAGCCCTTCATTTTGCAACCTTAATACTTTTTTAATGCATGGGCTGGAGAGTACCAGCATGGGTCTCAAGGAGGCCAAAGAGGAGGAGGTTACAGTAATCAGCACAGGTGCTCACCAAGCCATGAACTCGCATATAAGCACTCGGACAGAAAGGAAGGGTTGAGTTTTTTAAAATGGTTGGAGAAAGAACTGGCAAGATATGGGGACAAGTGGTAAGAGTATGTATGAAAAATGTAAGTCAATTCTTTCTAAAGAGCTTGAGCTCTGTGCCTTTATAGTCATGTCCAGAAAGCATGCTGATTTTGATACAGGACTGAATGTCTAGAGATCTGGAATTTATTTATTCTAGGTTCTGCTGGAGACAGATTGTATGTGATTTTGGACAAATCATTCAATCTGTGCCTCAATTTTTGCCACTTTAAAATGGGAATGATAATACTTCCCTATCTCACAGATATGTTCGGAGGATACATTCATTAATGGGTCACCCTTTACATTAAGGTTCCATTTATAAATTGTTTGTAAAGGGTTAGCAAATATTTAGTAGATGTTATAAGTATGTAATAGACATGTGCTATAGAACTTGAGAGTATTATACATTATAGCTGTTGTTACTATGATTGGTTATTTTCTATTACTTCCTAAAGAGACCTTTCACAAATTCTGCAGATTCTACTTACTTGCCTCACAGCCATTTCTATAATTGTAAGGAATTTATGCAGCCTGAGCAGTGCTTGTAATTTATCCTGTTTGTAAGGAACTCAGGAAGCCTATGCAGGGCTTGCAATTAAATTAGTATACCTTACTACCCATCGGTCTTTGCCCACCAGAGGCTACCCATGCCAACTATAGTTTATAGGAAGTTAGTTTTCAGAGTAGCAGCCGTGTTAGTCTGTATCCGCAAAAAGAACAGGAGTACTTGTGGCACCTTAGAGACTAACAAATTTATTAGAGCATAAGCTTTCGTGGACTACAGCCCAGTGAGTACCAGTCTTTGCTCAGTGCAGTGGCTGTATGTTTCCTTACCCACTAGGGGCTGCATTGTGTTCTCAGAATAAAGCCTGGTGCCACTGCTGCGTCACCTGGATCTGAATCTGTTCTGAGCGTTATCTTGTTCTGTGACAATAATAGGTACTATTCTTGGTAGGTAAGTAATTTCTGTTTCAGCCTTATTTTTGTCCTTCTTTTGGATAGTTCAATTCAGTTCACATCTGCTTTGTAAGGTGATGGTTGTTTATTCTTCCCTAGGTGGACTGAATGTCTCTAAGGCACACTAACAGTCCATTTCTTCCTGCAATGGAAATCTGAATGGGAGTGCTCTTTTTGTGTTTGCACTCAGAATACTGCCTAAAGCCTTGTTGCAAGCCAGACACTAAGGGCAATGTACTGAATCTGAGGAGCAAGAAAAATGAAAGTGCACCTGCAGTTAAAAATATACTGTTTAAACAGAAATGTATATAAAATTCTTTATGAGCTTACCAATTGAAGATGTATATCCCGTTTCCCATGTAGAGACCAACTTAAAGCTCCAGGAAAGAATCTACATTTTAAACAGAATGACAGATTATTTTATTTTTTAGTGTTAGCAGCAAGACTTTGTATTGCACATTCTTGGGAAAACGTGACTTCTCCTGGGGAATTGTGATATAGTAAAATATGGACTATCCTTGCAATGGAAAACCTTTCACACCAAGTATGTACACAAGGGAAGCACCAAAAAAAGAATAGGTATTTAGAAATTTGGTAGCCCTTTTTAGCACACTCCAAGGCAGAGGCCAGCATCTTTAGCTAGGTTTTCTGAATATTAACCTGCTCCTGAATAGTAATGGAAGATGTAGTATGTTAATGTTAATACTCAGTCTGTATTTAGACAAAACCATAAATTAAACCCTCTGAGCCACAGGTGCCATTTTTCTGGGTGGGTGCTCCACCCTTTCTCCATCCCGAGGCCCCACCCCCCTTTGCTCCTCCCCTCAGTGACCCGCCCTCACTCCACCTCTTCCTGCCCCTGCTCCATCCCTTCCCCTAGTGCCTTCTGCCCACCGCCAAACAGCTGATCAGTGGGGGCTGCAGAACAGCTGATCGGCAGGGCCCACTAAACAGCTGATCAGCAGGGGGCCGGTGGGTGCTGAGCACTCACTATTTTTTTCCATGGGTGCTCCAGCTCTGGAGCACCTACAGAGTCAGCACCTATGCTCTGAGCAGTCATGTATTGGAAGGCCACTAGCAACTCTTGGAAGCCTCTTGTTAGAAATCTGTCCCGTGAATTAAATTATTTTATGAATTGCCATGCTGGCTCACACTAATGGTCCATTTAATCCAATATTTTGTTTCCGATGGGACCAGTAGCAGATACTATTGAGGCTGCTCTGCAAGTATATGGACCATGATTCATGTACCTGCTCACCAGATGTGATATACAGTTATGTAGGGAGCCCGATGTGAAAATTTTGTTCTGTGACTTATGTAGAAGAGGCTGAATATATAAGGAATACGGTATTAAAAACGCTATGATGATTATTGCATGGCAAATATGAAAAGAAACACGTCTTTAAAATCACTCACTCTGATTAGGTGGCACACTTTCTTTCTGTGTCACATATACTGCTTTGCATATCAAATGCACAGAAAAATCATTTTGAATCTCTGCAGAGTGCTTAGACTTGTTTTTTAAACTTCAGCAAGAGTGTAAGTCTTTAAATACATTTTATTGTTTCTCAACACCTCTTGAGACAAGTCCAAGTTAATTAGATTGTGAGCCTGCTCCAAGGGTTATGTATTAGAGATTCTGATATGCAGTTCTTGTACTTTTATGTCAGCTTCCAGAATTTTTTTCTCCAGTATCCTCCTCAGTTTCCCCTTTGATTTTCTATAAAACACTTTTGTCTGGCACAGCACCACAACCCCTCAAACCCAAACCCTACCAAACCCCTGAATCTTCCAGCACAGGACTCCTTTTCATTGTTAGCCTCATAATTGTAATGACCTTATGCAAAATTGGAGCCCCCGTCTTCAGCAGTGCATGGAGAACCTGAATGTGAACTGTCCTCCTCCTTCAGGCCCACTGGTGGAGGTGGAGGGCTTGACTTCACTATCCGCCCGGATCGGCGGGTAGAAATCAATCTCTTGGGGATCGATTTATCGCGTCTCATCAGGACGCGATAATCGATCCCCGAATCGACGCACATACTCCACCAGTCCAGGTAGGAGTAAGCGCCGTCGACGGGGGAGCCGCGGCGATTGATTTGCCGCCGTCCTCACAGCAGGGTAAGTCGGATCAGATACGTCGAATTCAGCTACGCTGTCCCCGTAGCTGAATTTGCGTATCTGAAATCGATCCCCCCACATAGTGTAGACATAGCGGGAGATCTGGCCTTTTGATGCCTCCTGATTGGATCTACCATTGGAATAGGAGAGCAAAGGCAGCCCTTGAATTGTTATGTCTATATGGTAGAGATTCCCAATGTGCTTGTGCCTGGAGTTGACTTTGTCACATTTACATCATTGTTCTGTTCTACTTTGGCCAGTTTGGGTTGCTTGATAATGAAGCAAAGTACTCACTTTCCTTTCTCCTTGCTTCACGCTGGTCCTGGAGATGTGAGTATTACCTCCTCAGTATCTCCAACCTCTGCTTGCCTCAGAAGGGAGGGTCCAAACTTGACAAGTCCATACTCCAGCCCTTTATATGATAGCACAATATGCTACTACTGGGCCACAAAGCTGACTTGAAACCTAAAATTACACCTGGCGCTAACAATACCCGTGTGTGTGATAAGTGTTGGCAAATGTAAAATTTTTAAATGACAACCACACTACTAATTTCCCGCAATTAAAAAAAAATATATTTGACAGACAGTATGCAAGGAAAATCTAATCTAATCAAGCAGCTGTGCAGTCTTGAGAGAGCTTCTTTCTTATATGAATATAACTAATTTAGAAACGTGCATAAGTGGAAGCTGAATAAGAATGAGCAACAGCTGCCCATACTGCTCTGTGTAGAGTGACTGTTGGCAAATATGCAGAGTCATATCTTGTAGACTTCATTGGAGCTTGCTTTTCTGTGTGACATACCCAAGGTAATGAAACCCAATATCTGATGAGACTATGTTATCCCTGCTTGATTTTCAATATGAATTATATCAAGCTTCTACTGTATTTGGTCAATTTACTGCATATTCTATCGAACTTAAAATATATTTTGAGTTCACTATACTTCATATTCATCCCATTATGCTTTAATAAGTTCAAATGTAATCTTTAATCTTTTGTCAAAATGAAAAAGTTTCATTTTATTCAGTGCAATATACCTTTTTTTTCAGGGGGACAAGTATTACTAGTAAGCTTTTTTATATGCTTCAGTAATTCTATTGCATTATACAAGCACTTGATAGGAGATGTTTATCAACATTTCCATTATACAATCTGATTTGTTGGGGTCTTTAAGTTGGCTGCAATTTTGTATCAAATGTCTATCAAAGGATTCTGGGAGTAACCATTTAAACATGTGACTGAAAACAAAATCTGGTCATGGTTTATGCTGGTTTAGTTTAAAGGCTCAGTAGCTTATGCTGTCCCAATCCAGTTTTTAGGATTTAAATCAATGCTGGGGATCAGGGAGTTCTCAAGCTCATTGAAGTCAAAGGGAACTATTATAGAGAGCATTTGTAATCTGTCCATGCCAGGCTTTGATCTAGTTGTTGCACCAATGGATTTGGGAGCCTGGATTGCTGGGTCCTATTCCTAGCCCTGCCACTGACTCTCTGTATGACTTTGGGCAAGTGATTTAACTTCTTTTTCCCCATCTGCAAAATGAAGACAATACTACTTACCTACCTCACAGGGTTGTTGAAAGTGTTAATTAATTAATGCTTGTAAAGTACTGGATGGAAATGCACTATACTAACGGGAAGCATTATTATACTATGTAAATATTAACTGAGATTTTTTTTCTTTCTTTTAGATTATTACTCTAAGAGACTATATTCCAAAAATCATTGGCCCAGAGGCTTTTAATCAGTATCTTGGTCTGTATAAAGGCTATGATCACAGAATAAATCCCACGGCTTCAAATGTATTTTCTACCGCTGCTTTTCGATTTGGTCATGCAACAATACACCCAATAATAAAGAGACTTAATGCTCAGTATCAAGATGACCCAGACCTCCCAAATCTTCATATGCATGAAGTTTTTTTTAGTCCCTGGAGGCTCATTAAAGAAGGTATGTTTTTATGTGGACTACATCTTTTCACATTATTGCAGCATTTTCCAAACCTCTTCCTAATTGCATTTCAAAATCTTATAAAATCAAGAATATTCATTTAATTGCATCATTGGTTCAGGTTGTTGAACAGTGCCCAAAGAATTAATGTCAACCGGGACAATTTATTCTTGTTAACTAGTCTTTTGAAACACACAAACAACGTTTATTAGAAACATCTAATTCATCTCATATAATCAGTCTGTTAGCAATGTTTCTGCTGTCTTAAGAAACAGACAGTGCCTCTTAACTGCATTATTATTTTCTTTTCAAAATGGAGCATATCATTATTTTGTTTGAATTTAAGGTGAATCATCTTAAAAATGTAGAGAGAAAAGTGCATGCAGAAATATTTAGAAAATTTATAATTATTTTGTTTTCACATGTACTTTGACACTGCATTGGTTTTATGTTTTAAAGGAGGTTTGGACCCTTTACTAAGAGGTATTCTAGCAAAGTCAGCAAAACTACTGATGCAGGATCAAATCATGAATGAAGAATTAACAGAAAAGCTCGTTGTATTGTCAAATAATGGGTCATTGGACTTAGCCTCATTAAATTTACAGCGTGGACGTGATCATGGACTCCCAGGTCTATTACTTTTTTCTAGATTTTCTATGCTAATGATTCAGACATCACTACCTGTATTTGTAGCATACTGTAAATTTACCAACATGGTTATTAAGTGAAAGCTATGTCTAGTTAAACAGAGACGTTACAGCAGTCTCTTTTAGGAATACACAACAAGAGTAAAAAGTAGCTATAATGAAGACAAAATATTCAGTAGCAATAGACATGAAAACAACCTCCTTAGTTTGAAAGGGACAAACCATAATGCAGGGGGTTACTGTATGTATCTGGAGTGGCTTTTTAGTAACTATGACTTTTATTAGAATTGGTCAACATTTTTCAAATCTCAAAATTGTAAATTTTATTTAAAAAAAATCACAATTGTTACAATTTTCCCCTATGCTTTTCAATGAGCTCTACCTATTAGGTTTTTTCTAAAAAATAAAAGACAACCATAAACCTTCAGTTTAAATTATTTTTATTTGAGCTTAAGGAGAACAATATGGAGAAAGAAAAGTCGTCTCTATGGGTTGCACAATGTAATTCCCACTTCAGGTAGACATACAAGCACTAGCTTTGATTGTGCTAGTGCACTAAAAATAGCAGTGTGGCCACGGCAGCATGGGCAGCAACCTGAGCTAGCCACTCCAGTACTGTCCCATCCGATATCCGATGTATGTACTTGGGTTGCTAGCGTAAGCTGCTGCCCATGCTGCCACAGCTGACTTGTTATTTTTACCATCCAAGATCAAAGTTAGAGCACGTATGTCTAGGCGAGCTGGGCATTACATCACTAAGGACAGTGCAGACGTACCCAAAAGGAAATTCATAGTGTGTGTATGTGTCTCTTCTGTCTCTGCAAACAGGCATAGCTCAGAAATGGAGAAGTGCAGTGCACAGAAAACAAAGGCATTGAAGTGTCTAATGCTCAGTGGCTGAAGCAGACATGGGGCAGTCCAGAGCCATGATCAAGTAGTGTGTGGGTGGTCTAGTAGCCAGGAGGGCAATCAATATTAAAACTACTCCCAAGCAATGGTTGGCATTCTTTCAGGGGGTCGGTAGCTGGGGGATCCAAACCAAGGGGCGAGGTGGCAAGGCAGGGCAATGCAGCAAGGCAGTTTAGGCAACAACCAGCAGGCAATGGCCTGATGCTCAGACAGTTTCCTCTTCCTGTTGGGATCTTTATATAGGCCAGGTATCCCATGGAAATGCTGTCTATCCTGCCAATCAGGGAGTTGGGGTGTGGCTGCTGGAGCTGTAGACACTTAGCAAAGGCTGCTGGTCAGGGGTGGTGATTCATCATTACCACTGTAGTGTGGAGGCTACAGATGCCATCTAAGGACCTCAATGGGCCTCGTTTTGATACCGGTTTCCTGACATCATCACAGTTACATATGCTACCAATGCCCTTCTTGAGAAGTATCATTAGATGCCAATGATTCACCAAAATGGTTTTAATAGTTGAATTTTTCCAGACAGAGAAAGAGAAAATGTTATTTTTATATTATGAAGCAATTCTCATCCTCTCTCATTTTCCCTTGTTCTGGTATCAGCCTGACACACTATAACCTCTACTGCTTGTACTGACCTGACCCTGTTTGTGTCTGAAATTTGTTCTTCATTCACTCATTTCATTAATTCTAAGAGGCAACTTTGCAGCTTCAGGCAATGTAGTAAGACTTTCACAGAGCAGTTATTTTGAGGCCTATGTTTCTTTCTCTTTTTCCCTTTAATTAATTAAAAATTAGATTCAAGGTACAAACGAATGGGCTAAGACTTTTCATTCTAAGATGCACTAGCCATAAACTTTTGAATTTTCCTTTTGCTCTATCATCAAGTCTTCAGAATTTTTAGAAATGGAAATGTTATTTTATGCCTAGTTTTACCTTCATTAACATAACGTAGCTTCAATATATCTAAAATGCCAGATCTTGCTACCTTACTCACACTGACTAGTACCTCACTCTGTGAATAGGTCCATTGATTTCAACCAATTTTACTAGGTCTATTTTCAGAGGGAGATGCTAGTTGGTGTGAGTAAGGGTATCAGAATCTGGCTCCTATAAATGAGTTAGTTTTGGGTGCTATGTTAAACTGTCAGATTTCAAGGCTAATCTCTCTATAAACTTAATATCATTAGGTTACAATGACTGGCGAGAATTCTGCGGTTTACCAAGACTGGAAACTCAAACTGACCTGAACATGGTAATAGCTAATAGGAAGGTAGCTGAAAAAATCATGGAATTGTACAGCAATCCAAACAATATTGATGTTTGGCTTGGTGGCCTAGCAGAAAACTTCCTCCCAGGTGGTAGAACTGGCCCACTGTTTGCATGTATAATTGGAAAGCAAATGAAAGCCCTGAGGGAAGGTGACCGGTAAGTTTATTTATATTGTTTATTTGTACATAGCACCTCAAAGGGTGCTGGGCACTTCACAGATATGAGAAGACAGGTCCCTGGCCCTTATAAAAACATTATGACAAAAGAGGGAGGAAAGAGGAAAACGTACATGCATTTTATCCCCACCCCCACCGCCACTTTTTATTTGTTCCTTAATCCCTTGTTTACCAATTTCTCTTTTTTTTTCCGGAACCTTCTCTCTATTCTTCCTTTCGTTTGTATGTGGGAATGATTCCTACCAGCAAGGAGACCATTCCTATGGCACATTGTAAATGAACAGCAATCCCATGCTGCTATTCAGCAAGCTGATTCCTCCTGCACAGCCCCTGTACGAGACTTAAGTGGTGCAAAAAATTTTGTGCAAGTGTGAAAGTTCATCCTGGGAAAACAGAGTTTTACCTGTATAAGAACTGCAGGCTCAGGCTCTGAATGAACACAAGATTCAGTCATAGTAACATAAAAACAGTCCATTTTTTAATGAATTTTAGAATCAACTGGATTTTTTTTTATAAGCAGATGCAACTTGTAGACATGAGGAATGTGAAAAAGGGTCCACATGAACAAATACAGCTGGATTCACTCCTGCCAGTCCTTAAGGAACTAATCCTGATTCACCTGAGGAGACCCATTTTATATTACTTATTACATCATTAGGGCCAGAGTCTCATTTAGATTAATTCTCTTTTCACACCCACATTAAAGCCCCTTTATAGTGCCGGAGTGATGTGACATCTCTGTGAAGTACATAAAAATCTAGCCCATAGGGTTTAAATGTGGACTTTTAAAAATTTTAATGAACTCAAAGAATGAAACACAAAGAATGAAACATTGTTAAATGCTGTGCCATTTTTATGATCATGACAAACAGTTCACACAGACTTGTTTTAAACACCATTTCAAGTCTTCTGAATCGTTTACAATTTTACTAGCATTAAATAACTGTATGAGAATGTTAGATATGATGGTTTTTATTGTCCCTTATTTTGAGTATATGAAACATATCTGAGTTTAAATAACAACATATATGCTTAATTCTTCCATCTTTCTGACTTTTCCCCCCTTAAGTTGGCTTCTTTATCAATTTAACCTCTTAAAATAGCAATCAAATGCAGTGGTTGTTTGGCTGCTAATAATAAAAACACTCACTTCCTTCCATTAAGTTTGAAAAACCATTGGACTATAGCGACAGCACATAGTTTTGAGCAGGTGGGACTTAGAGTGAATGTTGGTAAAACCGAAGCTATGATAACTGAGCAGGTGGGCACACCATAAAGGAAATTACAGGCAGAGAGCTTAGAAGAGTGAAAGAATTTAAATTCCTAGGTTCAGTGGTTGCTGACAAAGGTCCTCCTGAGCTTAGTCTGGAGAAGAGAAAAGTGAGAGGGGACATAACCATCTTCAAGTAAGTAAAATGTTATTATAAAGAGAAGGGTGATAAATTGTTCTCCATAACCACTGAGGGGAGGACAAGGAGTAACAGGCTTAAATTGCAGCAAGAGAGATTTCGGCTAGACATTAGGAAAAACTTTCTAACTGTAAGGGTAGTTAAGCACTAGAACAAATCACCTAGCGAGATTTTGGAATCTCTGTCATTTATCTCCATCGTTAGAGGTTTTTAAGAACTAGTTAGACAAACATGTCAGGGATGGTCTAGATCAGTGGTTCTCAAAGCCGGTCCGCCGCTTGTTCAGGGAAAACCCTTGGCAGGCCAGGCCGGTTTGTTTACATGCTACATCTGCAGGTTCGGCCGATCGCGGCTCCCACTGGCCGTGGTTCGCCGCTCCAGGCCAATGGGCACTTCAGGAAGTGGTGTGGGCCAAGGGGTGTGCTGGCCACCATTCCCGCAGCCCCCATTGGCCTGGAGTGGTGAACCATGGCCAGTGGGAGCCGCGATCGGCCAAACCTGCAGATACGGCAGGTAAACAAACCAGCCCGACCCACCAGGGGCTTTCCCTGAACAAGCGGCGGACAGGCTTTGAGAACCACTGGTCTAGGTAACACTTAGTCCTGCTTCAGTGCAGGAGACTGTACTAGATGACCTATCGAGGTCCCTTCCAGTCCTATATTTCTATGATTTCTATGCCTGACATTGTACTAATGCTGCTTGATACAAATGAGCGAGCTGACCCCAGTTCTCTGTGATAAAAAGATGCCAATAAAGTTGAAAGGTTTAGTGTTTAAGGGTACATCTACACTGCAAAAAAAAAAAAAAAAAAAAAAGATTGTCAGCAAGATTCAGAGCCAAGGTCAACTGACTCAGGCTCACAGGTCTCTGGAATGGGGGTTAAAAATAACAGTATGGACTTCGCTGCTTGGGCTGGAGCTTGGGCTCTGAATCCCAGCAAAGGGGGTGAGTCTCAGAGCCCAAGCGGCAACGTCTTCACTGTTACTTTTAGCCCTGTGGTACAGGCCGCAGTCAGCTGATCTGGGCTCTGAACTCACTGCCATGAGGCCTTTTATTTTTTAGTGTAGACATACCCTAAAACTGTAATTTGACCCATCCTAATGTATGGAACCAAGATTTGACCAGACACAGGAAAAGAAATCATTATGCTCTCCACCATGGAAATGAAGATGTTGAGATGGTCAAATGTTAGGACACGCTGTAATAGGAAATAAAAGGAGATTGTGAGGAACCTAATGCTGGTTGCCCCAGTTGAAGACAAATATAGTGAAGCTATGCTATGTTGGTATAGACACATCCAGTGGAGACCTGAAAGCAATATTGGTAGGGTGGCCCTTGTGATGATCATGGACAACCAATAGAGAGGCCAAAGATTCATCCATGGATCAAATATCAGTGGACCTTAGTGAGACTAACTGTGCAACAGCAAGATATACAATCATGAGTTTTGGAAGAAGACTATAAAATTTGTCGACTCTGAATAGGGAAGCATCAAGAAGGAGGAGGAAGAAGATTGTATAGGCGGGCTGGGATAACAAGTTGATTGATAAATACTGAAGAAACATGTAATGTTTTGTTTTGGTTGTCACCCCTCTAGGGGAGTGAAAGGAAAAATCTATTTTTTTTAATTTAGTGACTTTGGTTTAGTAATACAATGCTTAGGTAACCTGATGATTCATATATTAATTGAGATACCAGTTAACAAGGAGTTCAAGATATCAGTTCCCAGATATTGATTTAAGATGATAAATCAGAATTGAGCAAGATTTCTGACTGGTTGAACAATATCCTGTTTCTGCTCCATCTGGAGTTACTCCTTTTTCCCTTGCCTTTTCTTATTCAGATGCTTCACCCTGTGTTGGGATTCAGAAAGAGGCAAAAATTCTACAGCTGATCTTTTGGCTGTCTGGTTGTAGACTATACTATGGCTTGTCATGTCTGAATTGATACCCCTAAGATGAAAAGTTCCCTCTCAAGCTAATTTATATATATATTGGTGATGTGTCCTGTAACATATATGTTTAACAAATTCTGTATTGTGGAGACATGTAAGTTACAAATGCATAGTCTGACTACTGGTGCATGTAACACTGAGCGTGAGGTACAAGCAACTTACATTCAAATTTATCTTCTAAGATTTTACTTTTATATTTATTATGTTTGATTAATGAAAAGCAATAACTGATTACCAAGTCTGCATATATGAATAGTGATCATCCTTGTGCCGAAAATATCTCCATTCTTTATGGCTTGGAGGGTATCTGATTTCCTGGTGGGAGGAGGTTGATAGTGAAGAAGGGAAGAATTCAAGAGCAGTGTCAAATTGTTCTTCCCCACTCAACCTTCTGAACACACTCCCACGCCCCCCCCACCCCCAGTTCATTATTCTAATGGATAACTTCCTCTTCTGATGTCAGAGCCACCTCTTTTAGATTCCCCTCCCCACCCCTTTTACAAGATGATTTCATCCTCTTGATTTTGCTAATTTTAAGGGATGGTTCTTAAGGTGCCCCTGTCAGGGAAAAAGGGTTAGACCTTGGTCCTGCTAAGTGCTGAGCACTCCTGTAAGATACTAAGCACGCTCAACTCCCACTGACTTCCACAGGAGCTGGGGATGTTTAGCATGTTGCAGGAGAACTGAGCACTTTGCAGGATTGAGCCCATAGCCAATTTTACATTGAGCACATACATCTTCAACCAATGTAGTTGTTGTTGTATTGCCGTTAGTACAGTGCATATTCCTTAACTGTGTTTTGATTAAATGCTTATTTTTTGTCTCATAATAATAGTGCACTCTGCAAACAGAACTAATTAACACCTCTAATGTAATCTTTTTAACAAGCATCTACCAATCTTTGCAGATTTTGGTGGGAAAACAGTCATGTTTTCACAGAAACTCAAAGGCATGAACTAAGAAAACATTCTTTGTCCCGTATAATCTGCGATAACACAGGCCTCTCAGAAGTGCCACCTGATGCCTTTCAACTTGGGAAGTTTCCTCAAGATTTTGAGTCATGTGACAATATACCAGGAATAAATTTAGAAGTGTGGCAGGAAAGCAATCAGCAAGGTAATCTGAGAATTAAATATCTTTATTAAATGGGTCGGAAGAATGGTCCAGTGGCTAGAGAGTTGCCCAGAACTTGGGAGACATGAGTTCAAGTGCCTGCTCTAACACAGATTTCCTGTGACATTAGGCAAATCACTTCATCTCACTATACTTCAGTTCCCCATTTGTGAAATAATACTTCCATACTACACTGGATGTTTTGAACATAAATACATTAGTGATTGTGAGGCATTGCAGTAATAAGGGCCACATAAGTACCATAGATAGGTAATAATTGTACAGTACTCACCATTAAAAAGTCAACATTTAACAAGAGTTACCACATACTGATATCTTAAATACTGTACTTAGGCCCTTAAAAGATCCTGCTTATCTTGAGGCACATGAAAAGTCCCACTGAAGTCAACATAGAGTAGACATGGAGAGTGATGTGCGAGAGATAAAAATAGTAAAGCTGAAATGTACCTTTAACTCATAATGTGTCCTTTTTATATTTCTAGAGGAAACATGTGGATTCCCAAAGGGAATAACAAATGGAAACTTTGTCTATTGCTCAGAATTTGGAAAATCCATGGTGATTTACTCATGTGAACATGGGTACCAACTCCAAGGAGAAGAACAATTAACCTGTACAAGCAGAGGATGGAATTTTCAACCACCAGTTTGTATAGGTATCTGTATTCACACATCTGATTTTTTAATGACCAAGACTAATACAATTGACCAAAAATAAAAATTTCTTATTATTTCCTGTTAAAAAATAAACTATTTCAAAACTCCTTTCCCTTTCCATGTTCTGGCAGCCATAGAAGCTGTTGTATATGGTGAAAAGATAGCTAACCTTCTGAGGTGGTATTGATGGGCCTCCACAGCTACTTCACACTTCCCTTCCCAGGTGCAGAATCTCAGAATCCCTTCCAGTCCTGATCCAGCAATTGGGCTTATGCAAGTGATACCAAGGGAAACTAACTAGTAAAACATGAACTATTAAACTAGCATGAAGCTATGTAGCTCCCACTGGGAATCTCTTAAGGGAAAAGAAGTGAGAGTTGTAAATTTCCTCTTCCTACAGCCAGAATCATAACAACAGCTAGGGACTGTTCCAGGCAGTTTTCTGGTGCTGTTTCAGTGGACTCTCTCCTGTACATGACTAGTACAGTACCAGCAGCCTATGCATCCAGCCAGTAAGTGAGGCAAGAGCTACAAAAAAAAAAAAAAAAAAAAGGGAATTTTCATCTTAAAACAAAAAGGCAAAATGTTTTTGTTTTGATAATAATAAGCCCCAACAGGTTTACTGACATGCTATAACTATTGCAGCTTGAAACATACAGCTGATTGAAAAATGACAAAGACATTTTTTCTTGTTCATTCAGCAATTTTAATGAATGTTTATTGAAATTTTCAGGGGCTGGCTTTTGTTTATCTATCTTCGTCTTCCCATTTCTCCCCTTTCTCCCCCCCCTCTTTTTTTTCTTTGGAGGGAAGGAAATGGGGAGAGAGAGAAAGAGAAAAGAGGGACCATTGCAAACATTGTATTAATGGAATTTTACTATATATGAGTTTACTTTATGCAGGATTCCACACACTCTGTGTGCTCATCTTTGTGAGTTTATATAGACTCAAATGGTTCAGACTTCATGAGAACACTCCAGAAAATGAACCCCGAAAAAGGCCATGTTTAGGAATTCTTCATGGAGTATGGTGGCAAATTAATTTGAATGCAGGTGCTACAGCTGATCTTCAATAAGTCTGTTTATCAGCATGTCTATGGAAGTGGAATAAAAAGCTTTTTACTTTAATTGTAAGCCATATATAGAAAAATCAAATGAAATTTGCAGCTTTCCCCTTTATTCAAATCCTACTTATCCTCTGAGTTCCACCCACATAAATACCATATAAAGAAATAAAGCTGTTAAATGAATTATAATAATTCTTTTTCAATAGATTAATGTTCTGGCAGCAAACTGAATAAATAAATTACATGAATGACTCATTTCTTGTCCTAGTTTTTGTTAATATGTTAAGTAATGTCAACAAAAGGCTGTATATCTGCTATAGGAAAACAAGCAGTATAATAAACACTGCATTTATTAATAGAAAACCATCAAAACACCCTTAATGCAGATGCTACTTGAGTTTTACAGTAGGAAGCTCTTACTTTGTTACATGCCTGTCTGGGCAGTGTGTTAAACATAGTACCATAAATTAAGAATAAATCAAGTATTAAATAAAGAAGGCATTTCTGAAGATGGTTTCAAAATTACACACATTTTTGGAAGAAAAGGGGGGTCTAATGGCAAGAGTATAGCACTGGCAACACTGTACCCTAGGGGAAGGTTCACAGGAAAATTGAAAGCACCAAGAAGTTTTGTGGTGAATGTGTGTATGTGTGTGTGCAAGATTATCTAATGTTATGCACGGTGCTTTCAGAAATTCAATAACTTGCGGTTTATAACTTGGAAATAACTATAGCTTAACTTTTAGTGAACAACCACAGATTATTTGATGACTGCACTAGTTACTCTCTTCTCTCTCTCTCTTTTTTTTTTTTTTGTCATTTCCAGCAGTAAAAAGTTACACATAATTGCTTTGCAATTTTGCCCACATATAAGAAAGGAGTAATATTGACATTATTGATACATATTTTATTTTTAGTTCACAAATATCCTTCTCTTTGGAATACCTGTTACAGACAGTTGGTGTGTACAAAAATGTAGTGAATGAGGCTATTAGTTTCTGACTCTCTGTTATCAATGTGTTTCCACGTTATAGATATCAATGAATGTGAAAACCAAATTAATCCATCGTGCCACACATCTGCTAAATGCATTAACACCATAGGCGGCTACCAGTGTGTTTGCACAGATCCTTATGAACTGGCAGAAGATGGAAGAACGTGCTTAGGTAATGTAATGATCCCTCCGTCCATTAAAACTGTTCCAGTGGTCTGGGTGTGCAAATTGTAAACCTTGGGTCAAAAATGATTTGTTATACAAAATATGTTGTTAACAGATTAATATATATAATTTCACACACACACAAACACACACACACAGAATGTAAACAATCAGACCTATAAAGATACAGTCAGATTTTGTTGGGCAAAGTCAAAGCATTGAGTATATACACACAGCAATCATCCTTCAAATCTACAGCCTATAAACCTTATCGTTTTCACTTTTCCTTTGTTATGCCCCAAGATAGTATTTGACTCACTACCTATCTGAGTCAGATACTAGATAAAGAATACTGATATTACTGATGTAACATTATCAAGTCATTAAAGTTAAAGTGGAAAGTTTTTAAGAGCAACATGAAGCTTTAGAATACACAAACTTCCCTTTAAGAGAAGAGATGCAGTAGTAATAATAATTATCTATGGGTTGTAGCAAAATGCTTGCACTTAGTAAGTTGTTAAGCCTATGGAAGCTTGAATATTCTAGATTTCTCTTGGTCGGTGTTTAGAAAACACACTCAATGTGTTAGATGATTTTCTCTCATTGTTTGAGCAAAATTCAGGATGCTAACTTCCTCTTCTAACCTGAGCTGCGGAGAGAGAGAAGCAAAGAAAGCTTCAAGCTTTTCACAGAGGGAATACCTCATGCATTAATAGAGAGGTTCAATAGATTCACAGATTTTAAAGCCAGAAATGACCATTATGATTGGTCTGATTTCTCGCATAAACAGGCCATACAATAGTCAATCTCCATACAGTCTTTATAGCCCATTCAATCCTAGACCTCTATGCTCAGACAAATGACAGGAGTAGTTTATGTGATTTACCCACCTATGTATTGAGTTAAGGCAATTCAACCATTTCCTATTGGCAAATGAGATGAGCTCAATTTAGCCTTGCTGGTGCATGAGGGTGTGAATTGCTATCCCTGTTCCAGTGAGGAGATCTGCATCTCCATCATTGCATTGTCATCTTCCCCTAGAGTTTCTGCTGGGGAAGGTAGATTTAATTTGAAGCTGGAGTTCCATATAATCCCTGCTGGCAGAGTGTGCTCCAGGGATGCACAAAATTAGCATATCCTGCTGCATGTGCGACAGTGATACTCACTTTTGGAGCTGCACTGGCTGGCCAAGTGCCCCTCACCAGATGACTTGTACTTCCACAACTGCTCCACCCTTCTGGCAGAATCCTGTGGCGGTCAAGAGCGGTAGGGTACTTAAAAGGGCAGCATACTTAAAGTGGGGATGGCATATTTAAATGGGCAAGGCGCATCTCTATGTCTGTCACACACACATGGTGTGTGTCTCTCTCTCTCTCTCTCACACACACACACACACACTCTGTCTTTCACACTCACCTCCCAACACATACTTGTATTGTTTTATTGTTACTTTTTGAGACTTCTTTCAAAGTGTGTTATTTTAGTTTTTTGACTGGTCTATGCATTTCATAATTTTTATTTCTCTCTTATGCTTAAATTTAATTCTTTGAGTGGTGAGTTCTAAAATACCTACTCTCTCCTGGCTGGAGTAATTATCCCTATGGCAACTTTTTAAAAGTATATATTATATCTAGGGTTTTGGTTTCTACTGGTGGCGCACATCTGCACATTCCCTTGATATGGTGCACATAACAAAATTCATTCTGCACATGAATGGAAAAAATTAGAGGGAACACTGTGCAGCCCCTTGATTTTTCTTTTTAGAAATGTCTATTTGTCTAGTTTCATGGCTTGCCCACCATTAGAGCTCAAAAATCAGTGCTTCTGAGGGTGAAAGGAGAAGGACGAGTTCCCCAAAGTGCCAGCACAGCTCCAGGTTGGAGGGATAGGCAGGTGACAGGGCTAATTCACATTTACAAAATGAAACTTGGTTATCCTGGTTATTCATTGTTACGAACCTCCAAAAAAAAAAAGGGGGGGTGGACATTCACACTCTTTTGAAGGTAACATGTGATGTATTCTTCAGAACTCTCTCTATATAGCACTCTATCTGGTTCAAAAGTTTTCTTTTTTTAAAGCAATGGTGTATTTTGTAACATTATTGATGGGCTGTGAATCTCATTGAATGTACAGTTTTAGACTCCCATTTCACTGCAACCTCAGTTATGGAATCCTGAAGCCAGCTGGACATTGCTTTGAACTGCACAATGAGAATGTCAGCTGATAATACCCCAGAAGAGTCATGCCATATATTGTTTCCTTGCAAACAGCAAACCACTTATTGATGCTTGTCAAACTGTGGTTTGGGACCATTGATGGTTCTCAGAGCACTTCCAGATGGTCTATAGAACTGCTTCTTTCATAGTGTTGAGGCGTATGTCAGTCTGCAAGGAGTAACACATACTGTTGGTTGTGTCACATGCAAGAACTCATACAAGATTCCCAGATTTTTTTAATCTACAGAATTGAGGGGGGAAAGACATCATTCTGTATGCTGTGCAGGTGCTTCTTGTCTGTCTTTGCTGCATGTTCCTTTAAATTCAGTCATAGGCAAATTTGTGGACTACTCCAGATCCAAAGAGGTAAAACTAAATTTCTGATTAACCCAGACAGATTCGATCAGTAGAGTCTGCAGCAACAAGGGGAAGATTTGATACAAATATATGCGAAGTCCTAGCCTCAGGGAGAAAAAATAAACAGCATAGATACAGAAAAGGGTGGGGGCCGGGGGGCATAGCCAGCCAGCTATACTCACTTGAAGTAAGTTTATTTTCATCTTGTATCTGTATCACTGTCATGCTTTACTGTGTAACCACATAGTGTAGTTGTCACAGGTCAGGTATAGGACTGGGAGGATAGAGAAGGGAGGGGGTACACAACAGAATATATCTTAAGAACAGGATCTGCAAAATGAAAAAAAGAATCACTGTTCTAAGACCTCCCATTTTTTAACAATTATACACCTCTTAACCCACCCTTGCTAATGCA
The DNA here is from genome assembly GCF_013100865.1 of Trachemys scripta elegans. NCBI lineage: Eukaryota > Metazoa > Chordata > Testudines > Emydidae > Trachemys > Trachemys scripta. Next base: position 167,755,581 of record NC_048300.1, read on the forward strand.
TTCATCCTAACCACACCTCAGAGTGACACCACTAGACATTTCTCTTTCAAATTCCTCCTTAAATATCTTCCATGGAACCATCCAGTGCTGAAGTCCTCATCAGTAATGTACCCACCCCCTTGCCATTGAGCTGTTATCCAATGTACATCTTTGTTTAACTGATTGCAATGACCTTGGGCTTTGACTTTCATTTGTTTGTAAAGTGCATTATATGTTTATGGTGCTGTTGAAATATCAGTTTCCAGAAGAGACAGTGTAGATGTCTCAACCCCTCACAAGGATATGAAAATATTATTTATAATATTTAACTCTGTTCTGGTTTGTTGTATAATAGGATATGACAGGGTTCAGAAATCCTACCTGCTTTCTAAGAGGCAGGGAGTGAACTGCCTTTCCAGAGGTCACCTGAATGCACAACAGTGTGAAACAATGAAGCAGGGCTGGGGGCTGAAGACCCAGTCAGGAACTCAGAGGGACCCTGGGAAGCTCTATGAAAAGACCTTGGAGGCAGAGCAATACACTCAAGGCACAGACAGATGAGGTTGTGGAAGAAACTTCCCCGATCTTGCGCTCCCAACGTAGTGTTTCCTGTGCTCTGGAAAACAAAACACAGGGAGTGCTTGCTCCTGCTGCCCCAGGATTGGGTCACCATGTGGGACAGAGGTCATGACTCCATTTCCTCTCTGTACTGGACCATGAAGCAGGGCTGGCGCATGAGTGGAGAGTAATCTGGGTGGGTGGAACAAATTGCCAACCCCATGCCCATGTGAATTGAGAACTCTTGGCTCCCATCTTGGGGCAGAACAGCTCCATGTTATTCTATACAGGGATGTGAGATAAATGCTACAATCTAGCTCTCTGTGTATGGTGGGGGGGGGGGGGGGGGGGGTTTTGTAATCTGAGCTCAGACCCTCTATGCCTGATTATGTTTAAATTAAAAATATATATATATTTCGCTGAAACCTATGAACAATGAATGTACCAGTAAACACTGGAGTCCAGGGATACCGATTTCTGTCATGGTTCAAGTTTAAAGCTGTAGAAGAAAACCTAATTGGATAATAAATTCCCTGGGTCAGCAGGCTCATGCCCCATCTTGCTGAATAATCTGAATTGCTTTATAGTATAACTACCATAAATGCTTTTGAGATTGATTAATACCTCAGCTTCACTTTGGCCAATCAGTCAACAGCTGTTTATTCCTGTTTACTATAAATCAACAAAAATTACCCTTTGGATTTAATCTTTATTGACAGACTTTTTAAGAAGAACACAATCCCTCTCCCTAAATCCAAGGATTAAACTGCATGCATTCCACATTTGGGCTGTGATTTCATCAGATTTCGTTAGCAAATTATTGTGTGGTCAGGTCAATATCTGAAGAGGATAGGGCCGGCTCCAGGGTTTTGGCTGCCTCAAGCAGCAAAAACAAAACAAAACAAAAAAGCCGCGATCATGATCTGCGGCAGCAATTCGGCGGGAGGTCCTTCGCTCCCAGGTGGAGTGAGGGACCGTCCGCCGAATTGCTGCCAAATACCTGGACATGCTGCCCCTCTCCGGAGCGGCCGCCCCAAGCACCTGCTTGACAAGCTGGTGCCTGGAGCTGGCCCTGGAAGAGGAAACCTCCTAGGCACATACTTCTCTATGAATTTGTGCTAAACCCATGTTGCAGCACTCTTTTTGAAGGTATTGTGTTCCTGGAGGTCTAACCTTTTGATGTCCATATAAAACTAAGGTATTGATCGCTTGCAGTAAAGATTCTTTGGCACTTTCTACAAGGATAATGGGTGTTAGCTATAGGGTCTTAGCCATACTCCTGTCTGGGTAATTATACTCTGCCTACTTATTGTTGCTCATGCAGTTTCAACTAAGTAAAAGGTGTACAGTATTCCTGTGTACTGTTAAAGAGCTCCCTGATCCCAGAGGTGGGTTAAATTTGTAAAGAGCTTTGAGATCTTTTTCAATAAAATGCAAAAAATGTACGTTTGAACCATTATCATTAATTGAATTGACAATAGATTACTTTCCTCAACAGCCATCTGTGGTCAGAAAAGATCCAGTTTTTATGCAATATGTAAAAGTAATAGATTTAACCTGTGATATTTCTTTTAAGTATCTTCTTTTAAGTATCATCCAGATTGTTGGTTGTTTTTTTGGTGATATTGATTTAATAATTTTTGTTAGAATAGCATTTTTTCAAACTCCAAGCAGTTTCCTGATACATTTGAAATGAGTTTGTGAACCTGTGTGAGAATGCAACCCATCTCCTCTGTAAACCGTCAAGCTGATTATTATAAATAAGCAGGTGGAATTTGGAAGTGATTGGAATTTGGGCCTTGTTCAGTTTAGAGTGATTTAAAATTGTGAGAGCACTTCATATTATTATGCGGATTTCAATCTTCTTAAAAACTTGAAGAGCTCTAGTAATGTTAACTATCCTATGCTGTATAGTCACATAACACCTTCACTCCCTTTTTATGGGTAGGATTCATCATTAGGCCCAAGGCTTTCTTTTCTGAAGTTGGAAACATTTCTCACTCAATCACAAACCTGTACCAGGAAACTTGATTGGGGAAGTTAACGAGTTAAATTGTTGAAATGTTCACCCCACACCTCTCGCATTCAGAACAATGATAAATATTGTAACACTGATTAGTTGCTAATCTTTGGTTTATGAATTCTGCTTTCTCCATTGTCATGTCCTCAAATTAAGGAAGTGACTCAATGGTATTCAGTCATCCTTTACAAAAATGATGACTAGAATAGGAGATAAACTTTACAAAAGGTAGGAAGACACCCCTTTGAACCAATAAAAGAGAGAATGTTTAGTGGCCCATGGGCAAATCATTTAGAAAGAGATTTTCAAAGCACTAAAGGGACATGTAACTCCTAAATCTCCTAGGTGCTTTTGAAAATCTCTCTCTAAATTGTCACTGCTACTAGTGAGTGGTATAATGTGGGCTACTTTTACAAATATATATTATAATGCCATGAAAACCCCTCTTCCACCGACTCCCCTTGTAAAAAATCATACAGTGGAAACTATGGGGGGAACATTTTAGAAGGAAAGGAGTGAAATGGAATGAAGAGAGTGCCATCCAATGGCAGCAGCATATCGGGGTGTATAGCTGAATGATGGGAAGAATTTTGTTTAGGATAACATTTTGCCTGTTTTTTGTCTTATCCAAATATCATCTGTCTGAATTAGAGATATATCCTAACGGTATATCGTTGATGACACACAGCCAGACAGGTAATATTTTTTTCAGTAGTGTGATCTAAAATTGCCAATTTTCCTATTAATTTCTTATGTGAAATTCAGCTGAGTTCTGCTTTTGTTGTGGAAATAAATTCATAATTCCTCTGGGGTCGTGAAGAAATCTCAGTAGAGCATTTCTGTGCCGTATGGGGTTTTATGCCTTACTCTGTGAAGATCTTTGATTCTGAAAAATAAGTGGGGATAATCAGCTGAATAACATCTCCCAGTGTGACGTGGTCAAAAGAGCTAATGCGATCCTGGGATGCATAAACAGGGGAATCTAAAGTAGGAGGAGAGGTTATTTTATCTTTGTATTTGGCAGGTGTGCGACTGTTGCTGGGCTACTGTGTCCAGTTCTGGTGCCCACAATTTAAGAAGGATGTTGATAAATTGGAGAGGGTTCAGAGAAGAGTCACGAGAATGATTAAAGGATTAGAAAACTGGCCTTATAGTGTTAAACTCAAGGAGCTCAATCTATTTAGCTTAACAAAGAGAAGGTTAAGGGGTGATGTGATGAGGTGTATAGATAGCAGGCCCTGGTTCTCATGGGAGACTTTAATCACCCTGATATCTGCTGGGAGAGCAATACAGCGGTGCACAGACAATCCAGGAAGTTTTTGGAAAGTGTAGGGGACAATTTCCTGGTGCAAGTGCTGGAGGAACCAACTAGGAGCAGAGCTCTTCTAGACCTACTGCTCACAAACCGTGAAGAATTAGTAGGGGAAGCAAAAGTGGATGGGAACCTGGGAGGCAGTGACCATGAGATGGTTGAGTTCAGGATCCTGACGCAAGGAAGAAAGGAGAGCAGCAGAATATGGACCCTGGACTTCAGAGAAGCAGATTTTGACTCCCTCAGGGAACTGATGGGCAGGATCCCCTGGGAGAATAACATGAGGGGGAAAGGAGTCCAGGAGAGCTGGCTGTATTTTAAAGAATCCTTATTGAGGTTGCAGGAAAAAAACATCCCGATGTGTAGAAAGAATAGTAAATATGGCAGGCGACCAGCTTGGCTAAACAGTGAAATCCTTGCTGATCTTAAATGCAAAAAAGAAGCTTACAAGAAGTGGAAGACTGGACAAATGACCAGGGAGGAGTATAAAAATATTCCTCAGGCATGCAGGAGTGAAATCAGGAAGGCCAAATCTCTCTTGGAGTTGCAGCTAGCAAGAGATGTTAAGAGTAACAAGAAGGGTTTCTTCAGGTATGTTAGCAACAAGAAGAAAGTCAAGGAAAGTGAGGGCCCCTGACTGAATGAGGGAGGCAACCTAGTGACAGAGGATGTGGAAAAAGCTAATGTACTCAATGCTTTTTTTGCCTCTGTCTTCACGAACAAGGTCAGCTCCCGGACTGCTGCACTGGGCAGCACAGTATTGGGAGAAGGTGACCAGCCCTCTGTGGAAAAAGAAGTGGTTCGGAACTATTTAGAAAAACTGGACAAGCACAAGTCCACGGGGCCGGATGCGCTGCATCCAAGGGTGCTAAAGGAGTTGGCGGATGTGATTGCAGAGCCATTTGCCATTATCTTTGAAAACTCCTGGCGATCGGGGGAGGTCTCGGATGACTGGAAAAAGGCTAATGTAGTTCCCATCTTTAAAAAAAGGAAGAAGGTGGATCTGGGGAACTATAGGCCAGTCAGCCTCAACTCAGTCCCTGGAAAAATCATGGAGCAGCTCCTCAAGGAATCAATTGTGAAGCACTTAGAGAAGAGGAAAGTGATCAGGAACAGTCAGCATGGATTCACCAAGGGGAAGTCATGCCTGACTAACCTAATTGCCTTCTATGAGGAGATAACTGGGTCTGTAGATGAGGGGAAAGCAGTGGATGTGTTATTCCTTGACTTTAGCAAAGCTTTTTATACAGTCTCCCACAGTATTCTTGCCAGCAAATTAAAGAAGTATGGGCTGGATGAATGGACTATAAGGTGGATAGAAAGCTGGCTAGATTGTCGGGCTCAACGGGTAGTGATCAATGGCTCCATGTCTAGTTGGCAGCCGGTTTCAGGTGGAGTGCCCCAAGGGTCAGTCCTGGGGCCGGTTTTGTTCAATATCTTCATTAATGATCTAGAGGATGGTGTGGACTGCACTCTCAGCAAGTTTGCAGATGACACTAAACTGGGAGGAGTGGTAGATATGCTGGAGGGTAGGGATAGGATACAGAGGGACCTAGACAAATTAGATGATTGAGTCCAAAGAAATATGATGAGGTTCAACAAGGACAAGTGCAGAGTCCTGTACTTAGGACGGAAGAATCCCATTCACTGTTACAGACTAGGGACCGAGTGGCTAGGCAGCAGTTCTGCAGAAAAGGACCTAGGGGTTACAGTGGACGAGAAGCTGGATATGAGTCAACAGTATGCCCTTGTTGCCAAGAAGGCTAACAGCATTTGGGGCTGTATAAGTAGGGGCATTGCCAGCAGTTCGAGGGATGTGATCGTTCCCCTCTATTTGACATTGGTGAGGCCTCACCTGTAGTACTGTGTCCAGTTTTGGGCCCCACACTACAAGAAGGATGTGGAAAAATTGGAAAGAGTCCAGCGGAGGGCAACAAAAATTATTAGGGGTCTGGAGCACATGACTTATGAGGAGAGGCTGAGGGAACGGGGATTGTTTAGTCTGCAGAAGAGAAGAATGAGGGGTGATTTGATAGCTGCTTTCAACTACCTGAAAGGGGATTCCAAAGAGGATGGATCTAGACTGTTCTCAGTGGTAGCAGATGACAGAAAAAGGAGTAATGGTCTCAAGTTGCAGTGGGGGAGGGTTAGGTTGGATATTAGGAAAAACTTTTTCACTAGGAGGGTGGTGAAGCACTGGAATGGGTTACCTAGAGAGGTGGTGGAATCTCCTTAGAGATTTTTAAGGTCAGGCTTGACAAAGCCCTGGCTGGGATGATTTAGTTGGGATTAGGTCCTGCTTTGAGCAAGGGGTTGGACAAGATGACCTCCTGAGGTCCCTTCCAGCTCTGATATTCTATGATTCTGTGACCCACACAAGGATGAGGAATGTGCAAGAGAGGCCCTGGGGACAAGGATAATCCCACCCCTCTGGCCCTGTCAATCATATATGAGGCCACTAAAAGGGAGGGAACTGCAGTTAGTGGGGAAAGATGAACACGACTGCGCTAAGCAGCAGACTGCAGGAGTGACCCCTGAAGCCTCAGAGGGAATCCCTAGCCAGAAGTCCATCACCCCAGCCCAGACTTCCAGGGTAATAACCATTTAACCCCCCAGCAATGGTTTTGCTGTTGTATTTCTTCCATGGCTTTCCCTAGGGCCTCCATGATTACTGCTAGCACTGGGATTACATATTCTCTTTCTGGAAATTCCACTTTTAGTTCCTTTTCTTACTTGACTATTGAATTTGATTAATAGCTTTTTATAATTTAATATTTTGACTTGTAAACAAAATATAAATTGCTTCATTGGACTATTTAATCAGTTTGTATGATACTTACACAAAAAGCAATTTATAGTTGAGACAAGTTTATTACAGCTCCCCATGGCTAGATCAGAGAAACGCTCCTTCTCATAAAAGGGTGCTAAATTAATAATCCAATAGACTAAATCTTTAGTGCAGAGAGAACATGGACACTGGCAGGGCAAGCTTCTCAATAATACTCAACTGATAAGTCTCAAGTGTGTTCTGAATGGATCACTTCTAGAGCTGAGAAGATAGTTCATTCTCAGGTATTCAAATCAGGGCTGGCCAGAAAATGTCAATTCTGTTTCACAAAAAATGTTCAGGTTTCAAAAATTATTTCCATTCCAATGCAGAATGAAAATGAAACTTTTTGAAATTCTTTGTGAAAAAACACAGGAGAGTGAGACACTCATCCCAGAATAGCCAGGTGCCTGGTGGTTAGGGCACTCATTTGGGAATTGGGAAACTCAGGTTCAAGTCCCTGCTCCAAATCAGGCCATGCTAGGACTTGAACCCTGGTCTTCCATATGCAAGAGAAATACCCTGACCACCAAGTGACTGGCTATTCTGGGGTAAGTCTCATTCATTCATATTTTGGTGTCAATGAACCAGCATTTGGCAATGGAAAAATACTTCACTGAAAAATTTCAACCAGCTCTAACTGAAATGTCTGAGACGATCAACAAAGGTGACATTTATATCAGTTATTATGGTGTCTTTTGTGTATATAGAATCTGAACTGAGTCTGCCAACGTGTGCAGTGTACTTGTAGCCTAGTCGGTCCCAGGATATTAGATAGACAAGGTGGGTGAGGTAATATCTTTTACTGGACCAACTTCCATTGGTGAGAGAGACAAGCTATCGAGCCACACAGAGATTTTCTTCAGGTCTCTGTGTGGCACGGAAGTCTGTCTTTCCCACCAACTTGCTGGTTCAATAAAAGGTATTACCTCACCTTGTCTCTCTGCCAACATATGTCAGGCTAATGAACAGACATTGGATGGTAATGATTTTGATACTGCAAGGGTGATGAATGCCTTTCTCAGTGGGAGTTTTACCTAATTAAGCACTGAGTAAAATCTGACCAAGGATTTCAGTATTTGACTCATCTGTTTCTCCACCTTTCCTCTGTATGCTTTGAGGTGCTTTGAATAGGGAGGGAGCAGTCCTTGTGTTCCACTGAATGCAGGGACTACCATTGTAACTTAGCTAGATGTAGACTATGCAAGAAATGAGGGAAGGCTCCTTATTCCTTTCCTTCCAATTGTGTACCTGTGTAAGGATGAGGTGCAGAATCTGGCACTCTATTTGCTATATAAGCCTGATTTCTTATAGATTGGATAATGATGCATCTTGGTATTATTATTATTTATTTGTATTGCAGAAGCTCTAGTATCATTGAGCAGGCAAGAAACACATAACAAAAAGATGTTCCCTGCCCCCAAAGAATTTACAGTCTAGGTAGAAGATGAGAGACGACAGGTGGAAACAACAGACGGGGGGGAGGAATCACAAAGTAACAATGAAACAGTTATGGTCTACAAGATATACAGCAGTCACATCACACCTGCTGGCTAGCCATTATTAAGTAGGGAGTCATAGATTTAAGGCCAGAAGGGACCATTGTGTTCATCTAATCTGACCCCGTCTATAATATAGGCCACAGAACTTCCCCAAAACAATTCCTAGGACATATTTTTTTGGAAAAAAAAATCTAATCTTGATTTAAAAATTAAACAGTGAGGGAGAATCCACCATGACCCTTGATAGATTGTTCCAATGGTTAATTACCCTCATTGTTTAAAATATACACATTATTTCCAGTCTGAATTTGTCTAGCTGCAACTTCCAGTATTTTATAGATAGCAGTGGAGAGGCTGAAAGAAAGATTTGAAGGAGAACAATGTAGTGGCCTTGCAGTTCTTCCTATTTATTGCAGAAAGTATGAAGTTACTTGTTAGAAAACTACTATGACTGACACGTTAATACCATTTGCTGTTTTTGCTGATGCAAATGAAACATGGCTTTTTTTCATGTTTCAGATTCTGGAAGGATTCCTAAAGGCTCTTTAATCTCCATCATTTTAGGAGTTACTATGGTCAGTGGTTTGGCAGTATTAAGCTGGATAGTAATTTGCCGGTGGTAAGTTTTACTTTTTTTTTTTCATCTGTTTTATCTAGAAAAGCAGTCATATTTTTCTTCCCTCTTGAAACTTTCCTTACTTCAGTCTTTTTCTTTCTATATAGTCAACAGGTGACAGGAAGTTATCTATTTGTGATCCTCTGTAGAGTGTAATTCTGACTAATGTAACCATTAGATATTCAAGTCTCTTTATTATATTTTTGTAATGAAAATATGAATAGGCATTATCCCACCTTTGGGTGCTGCAAAGAACATCAAATGGAATTTCAATGATACCTAAGATTTTTCAGCTAACTAATTTATTTCAATTGAAATACTATCTCATTAGAGATAAAAGTGCTCTGAAAGATGGGGCGAAATAAAGGGTGTTTTTGCAAGTGAAATACTTTTTAAAAGAAAACCACTTGCTGCTGCTTTCACTTCTGTGCCTGTGAGCTCATTGACTAAGTTTAAGAGATTGGTTCTGTAGATGACCTTTTAAGATCCTGGGTTCATAAAAAGAAGAACAGGAGTACTTGTGGCACCTTAGAAACTAACAAATTTATTAGAGCATAAGCTTTCGTGGACTACAGCCCACTTATGCATCCGAAGAAGTGGGCTGTAGTCCACGAAAGCTTATGCTCTAATAAATTTTTTAGTTTCTAAGGTGCCACAAGTACTCCTGGTCTTCTTTTTATGAACCCAGGATGTTAAAAGGTCATCTNAGATTTTAGAAAGAGTAATCAGACAATGTTTGTGTCATGCACCACTGACATCAAGGAGAATTTTACCACTATTTCAGCGACAGCAGGCTCAGGGCCCTAAAGATGTGTGTTACTACTTTTATTCCTCCGAATCTTGCCAATAGGTTCCAACAGCCTCATTCCCCCAGAGAGCAGGATTCTGTTTATGAACCCAGGTTTCAGAGTAGCAGCCGTGTTAGTCTGTATCCGCAAAAAGAAGAACAGGAGTACTTGTGGCACCTTAGAAACTAACAAATTTATTAGAGCATAAGCTTTCGTGGACTACAGCCCACTTATGCATCCGAAGAAGTGGGCTGTAGTCCACGAAAGCTTATGCTCTAATAAATTTGTTAGTTTCTAAGGTGCCACAAGTACTCCTGTTCTTCTTTTTGCGGATACAGACTAACACGGCTGCTACTCTGAAACCTGGGTTCATAAACAGAATCCTGCTCTCTGGGGGAATGAGGCTGTTGGAACCTATTGGCAAGATTCGGAGGAATAAAAGTAGTAACACACATCTTTAGGGCCCTGAGCCTGCTGTCGCTGAAATAGTGGTAAAATTCTCCTTGATGTCAGTGGTGCATGACACAAACATTGTCTGATTACTCTTTCTAAAATCTCTGTGAAGTACACATTATCATCCAGATTTTCCAAATGAGAAACTGAAATGCTAAAGGCCTGATTTTTAAAGCTGTCCTTCTTGCATAAAATTGTGCCCACATTTAATTGTGGATTTAAATGCTAGCATTTAGACATAGCTCAGTTAGGAATACAATTTATCCTGCCAAAATCCCTTTTTTCAGTTGCCTTCAGGGAAACAGTACTTTTTTTGCACACTCACTTGCATCCTACTTTGTGTTTGTTGAATGGTACACCATTGCTAGAGACTTGTATTTGTCACAGTACATTTTGCACAAATTTTGGAGCTCAGGCTTAGGACCCTTTGAAAGCCATTCAATCTGAAAAAACTATCAGTGGCCACTCATGGCTTTAATTGGCTTTCATTTTTAATCTGGGCTTTAGGGCAAGGACAGTCTGCTGTAATCGTGTTACCTTTCTGTGTCAAATGCACCTAGAGCCTATATAAGACATTTCTTTAAATACTGCTATAAATCAAAGGAAGAAATAGAATGAACTTTCCTTACTGCAGTGCAATAGGTATGATGCTGAAAGCACTGACTAATCACAGCAGGCTCTCCAGTTGGCCAGCAGTCTCAACATTGCACCCTGTAGGGGGAGGAAATCCAGCTGACTGGGGATGAAAAGAAGCATGACATTTGACACATTTGTCAGGCCCATGACAAAAATGCTGCCTTTGTTTAAGTTAGCAGTTCTGCCATAGGTGTCATTGGAGCCCTAGGCATTGTTATTTTCAGGTTTAGATAGGAAAAAAATAATCCATGACTTTTGACATTTGGGATTTTTCAAGTGGGTGGGTTGACGTGCTTGTAAATAAACAAATGAATTCATTTCACTGAGAAACTTGAGAACTGCAAGCTAAAACTCTGGGCTGCAATTGAGGTTAAGGAAGAGCACCAATTAAGCAAAAAATATTGGGGTGATACAAGGGAGCAGTATAGTGTACTCTCAGAGACACCTGTTATTTCTTTAAAGGGTAGGAAGGTTTCTTTCTTACACAACATAAAATCAAAACAAAAGATATACATTCAAACAAAATTGGAGCATTAGATTATATTTACAAATGTTGTTTATGATATAGAGCAACTACTAAGTTTGTTCATATTGAATATTTAAATATAAATGTCAAGTCCATAGACACATTGCACACAGACAAGCTCAGACATTGCTACTGTTGGGTTAACTTATGCACAAGCAATTCAAGGTAAAGGAGTTCAGATCATAAGCACTGGACTCACTCTGAAAAATCAGCAAATCTTCCTTTTCCCCAGCTTGGTGTTTCATGGTCTTTTAGAGGATGCAAAGCAAAAAATGTGATTTTTACACCTTGTGGCTTTGCAGAACAACTTTATCCTGCTGATCGTGGAGTGCATGAACAAGGGGGAGGCACTTAGTGTGCTGAATTTAATCACAATTATTGTCGTCATCCTCCCCACCCATTTCCTCCACCTGTTGTTGTCCCATCATAAGAGTAGTCTGCAAGGTCTTTGTGGAAGAGACTGTTGTTGTTTTTTTATTATATATGTAGAGAGTACCTAGCACAATGGGGGGCATTAGCATTTTGGAGACCCTGGAAATATTAGTATTTGATGGACCCCATCAAGGTAGCATTGAGGATTGCAACTGACCTACAAAGTGAACAATAATGGATGAGAACCACTTTCTCCATTATTTCTTACCAGGATTTACCCCTCCTTAGTTTAGGAAAGCACTCTCTCTAATAGTCTAAGATCTAGATTAATTACTGACTTGACTGAAAGCAAATTATTTTATTTATTTTTCTGTCTCTTTCTAGGAGCTCATAGAATAATGTACAGTGCCACGCCACTGTGTCAGAACATTAGTAAAGGCAAATAAACTAAGACTGAGGGCACTATTCAACTGGCCGAGATGTAAAACAAAGGTTCTGACCCTTTGTGCTAATTAAACATCCCATGGCTGCTTGTGTAAATGAGAGATTGAGAGTTACGTTCAAAGTGTCTGTGCGCTGTGATGCTTTAGGGAGTTTTTGACATTTCTCACCAAGACGATAACCACCCCTGTCAACTAGGAAATATTTAAATTAAATCAACTTTTTACAACAAAAACAGAATATTACCTTATAAGAATTATTAACTTGTTCACTATTTCCCTTTCTGTGATGAGAATTTTCAGGGTTTAGCCATCCTGGGTTATTGTCTTTAGACAAAATCCAAATTGCTCAGCTGCTTCAGGGGCATTTTTCAATGAGAATAGTTCTGTATGTGTCTTTAGTTTTTTTCTAGCCCAGCTAACTGTGTGATTATAATTTTTGTCAAGGCTTGTGATCAGCTGCAAATGCAGCAGCTAAATACTGTATTGATACAAACGTATGAGCTACTGACCCCTTAAAAATTGTGGAAGTGCTTGTTGCCACAGGGGTATTGAGTGCTAAGACATCTTTTAAACCAGCTAAACTGTGCCAGGCTACAGAGGCTGATCTGACTAATAACCTGAATTAAGTCCTGACACCTACTTCTGTTTTTGTCTAAATTCAAATGTAAATTTTAAGTTTAAACTATTAAAAATACATGACAATGATACACTAAAGTTTTATCAGAATCGTGGTTACGTTTTAGAGTTATTCTAGTCACAATGAGCTTTGACCCATTTAAGACCATTTCTGAGTGAACTATCCCACTATATCCTTCTCCCTTATTATTTAAATAAAAGCAGAACTCAGTCTGCAGAGCTACTTAACATGGAATGAGCGCTAACACTTTAGGGTGAAATCCTGTCCCATTGACGACAATGACAAAACTCCCATTGAGTTGAATGGGGCCAGGACTATAGCATTTGTGGTGTTGTAGCACTGTTCACTCTGACACATTTTTGAACCTGTGATGTATGTAGCTATGATTCTTTGTTTTATGGTCGGTGGTACAGTTCTGCACATTTAACCCCGCTCCGTGGTCTGCTCCAGGAATGCTCACTCAAGTCTCAGGCCTCTAGAGCTGTGTCTATCCTGCAATTAAAAACCCATGGCTGGCCCATACCAGCTGACTTAGGCTCATGGGGCTTGGGCTTGCAGGGCTAGTTAATTGTGGAGTAGGGTTTCAGGTTCGGGCTCGGACTGCTGCCCAGGCTCTAGGACCATGCAAGATGGGAAGGTCCCAGAACATCTACACTGCAATTAAACTGCCACTTAGACTAAGTCCTGTGAGCCTGAGTCAGCTCTCACAGGCCATCCATGAGTGTCTAATTGCAGTGTAGACATACCTATCTATCACCACTCTTCAGCTCCCATGCAATTCACTCAGTGGCGGATTAATAATTTTGCTGCCCCTAGGCCGGGAAATAATTGCCGCCCTGGCCCTGCCCCGACTCCGCCCTTTTCCTGCCCCCATTCCAACCCCCTCCCCAAAGTTCCCACCCCAAATCCTCCCCCTCCCTTCCCCTATTGGAACCCTTCCCCAAATCCCCGCCCCCGGACCTGCCTCTTCCCCCAGCGTGTGGCGTTCCCCCTCCTCCCCCCTCCCTCCCTGCCCCGCAAAACAGCTGTTTCGCGGTGCAAGCACTGGGAGGGGAGAGAAACAGGATGCCGCGGCGCACTTGCAGAGGAGGCGGAGGTGAGCTGGAGCAGGGGGGCGGGGCACGGAGGGGAGCTTCCGCCCCTGAAAATTTGCCACAATAATACGGTGCTGAATTCACTGTGTTAATCCCAGCAGGTCTGACTAATGTCCAGCCCCTGTGCTTCTTTTTTTCTCTCTTCAAGGGCAATGACCAGTGAATGCCAGTGATTATAAGTAATCAAACGGCTCTGTCAATGCAGAGTACATTTATTTAAGGACAAAAGCATACAGAGAAAATATATAAAATAATGAAAGGCTCTAAACACTTTACCACTAGCCTCTCCCCCCTCCCGCTCCAATCAGTCTTATGGAAATGCTGGCAGGTTCTATTCCTTCCAGCTCTTCTGCAAGATTTGCTCCCACCCTCCCCCCTCTCCCCAACAAAAGGTCAGGTCAGGTTATTGAATCAAAATGAAGGCCCTCTCTTAGGTTAAAATACACCTTTTATACCTTTCTGTGTCTTGGGCTTGTTGGGCCTCCTGTATTGCAAACTACCCCAGTGAACGGTACTTCTCTGGAGCGCTCTGCAATCCCAGGGGCTGCAGTAATTATTCCCACTGTTTTTAGTTCCTCGAGGAGCTGTGGTAACCCTCTCCCATGGAGCAGAACACAACAATATGTAGAACATTCATAAGGTTAATACAATATTCCCCTAAAGAAACTGCATGTGGTTGCAATATCTGTCACATGCTGCACCTTTAAAAATCAGGAGTCAGTATATCGGTTTATTAGAGGGAAGGGACATGAGGGAATTCAAGATGGGGGATCTTACAGAGTGAGATCTCATGCTGTGTTTTCTCTCTCATAGAGATTTTATATTCTTTGTTTTTTTGTTATAGAAAACCCCATCATCAATTTTCTTTGTCTTCCATTGAGCCAAATGGTTACTTTTGTTTTAGATTAACAAAGACAACAACATAAGATGGAATGAATACACAAGCTCCATGAGAGAAAGTGTAACCTTCACTCTGTAAGATTGTCCATTCTGAAAGTTTCCTAATCCTTTCCCTGGCAGACATACTTCTTACAATTAAAGGCACAGCACATAGAAAACAGAATCTTAGCTACATTCACCTTGGAATGTAAGGGGATATGAATGACATCTAAGACCAAGGCTCTGGCTATTTTGGTCATAAAAGATCTTATGGAAGGGGTGCTGGAACTAGGGGTGCTGGAGGTATAGCAGGACCCCCTGGCTTGAAGTGGTTTCCCTCATATACAGGGTTTACAATTTTGTTCAATGGCTTTCAGCACCCTCACTATAATCGGCCATTCCTCAACATGAGGCTGATTTCTGCCAGGGAGAAGAGTCTCTCATTGATGAGACTTAAGATGGCTGAGGAGTCCAATTTGTGCTCTACAGGTTTTTTCACATATATGAGAGGTGATTGTTTGGAGAGAGCACAACTGCTGGCCATGATGCCAGGATTCTCCTTTCTCTGTCATTTCTCAGCCTCTAGAACAGTGTTTCTCAAACTTTTGTACTGGTGACCCCTTTCACATAGCATGCCTCTGAGTGTGACCCCCCACTCCTATAAATTAAAAACACTTCTAAATATATTTAATACCATTATAAATGCTGGAGGCAAAGCAGGGTTTGGGGTGGAGGCTGACAGCTCACACTCCCTGCCCCAAGTAATAACCTCGTGACCCCCTGAGGGGTCCCGACCCCCAGTTTGAGAACTCCTGCTCTAGAGCAAGGCAATTCTCTTCAAAACAGACTGAGGCTTGATGTATGATGTGATGCCATTGCAGTCTATTACTAGCCAGCTTGTCCCAATTCATGGGGTCAATGGCTCCCTTCTTATGACATACTTTCAGGGTGTCCTTGTAGGGTTTTGTCTGTCCCCCGTGGGTCTTCTTACCATGACAAAGTTGAGAAAAGAGGATTTGCTTCAGAAGACAAGTATCAGCCATCCGCACACAATGACCAGACCAGCGAAGTTGATGTTACATAACATTTGCCTCAACACTCGTGATGTTAGCTGCAGAGAGGATGCTTGCATTGGTGCAACAGTCTTCCCATCTGATATGGAGAATCTTCCTAAAGCATCACTGGTGGTACCACTCCAGATGCTTATGATGGCTTCGATATGTCACCCATGTCTAGCACCTGAAAAGAAGAGTGGAACTATAAAACCTGTTTCAACGCCACTGTCCAATGGTGATTTTCACAAGAAAATGAGTGCTAAAGCAATCCCCTGGAAAAATATTGGGGGGAAGGGTACTACAATTACAACTCACTTGTCTATATTCTATTTTTGAGATCAGTTAATTGTTAGTCAATTCCCCTCCTACAAATCCTGCTGTGTAAAACTGTGGTGCAGATTGGTTGCTTTATTTCCATCCCCACAGTGGCTGCATTTCAGCAATATGCACATGCAGCCTCCTTAAAATCTATTGGGATGAAATGTGCTATATAAACAGAAGGTGTTCTGTATATATGATCAGTGGGGAAACCCAAATGGAAAAAGAAGGAGTAAAATAAAAGGAAAAGCGACAGATCATTATGAATGAGTAAAGATCACTGAGCCATGAACTATCAAATTAGAAAATATGCTGGAAAGTCCACTTTGCAATTTTACCTTGCAGATATAGACCTTGGCAGTATAATAGAAATAATATTTTTGCAAAGATAGGCTTTTTTACACTATAAGCCATATAAAATGTGCTAGAGCAATTTTCCTATTTTCTCCTTTTTCCAGAACAAATGTATTTCTTGTGGCTATTTCTCAGAATCTTCCACTCTTTTACTGTTAAACGTTCTCTCTCCCTGTTACAATAACAGACTGTAATGCCATACAAGCCCTGAAGAAACCTCCTCTGAAATTAATCCCTGGATACAGCTAGGAGAGGTGGGGAGTTTTATTTAAGATCATTTATTACTAAATTATCTTCTCTACTGCAAAACACAATAGACACTGACTGGTAATTTATGTAATAAAAGAAATAATAATTATATGTTTACAAAGTAACCCTTCAGGCTTGTCTGTATGACAGGGCAATGAGCACCAGCGGGGTATGATTTCTAAAGGGCACCAACATGTTACACACTAACTGGCCCGTTTAGACCCTGCTGGCATGAACTAAAAGTTCCCTATTACTACATAGAAATAGGAAATTTTCAGTTCACAGTAGCAGGGTCTCCATGGGCCAGTTAATGTGCAACCCATTGGTGTACTTTAGAAATTACACCCGTTTAGTGCACATTGCTGAGCAGTATAGACAAGCCTGTAGAGACAATGAGCCTGATTCTCATTTACAGCAAGGCTCTTTTACCCTCTGGAGTGTAACTATAATTACAGCAACCATTCTAAACTAGCAAATCTACACAAGAGAGATTTTTGGAAGGGAAGTAAAAAAAAATAACTTGTTCAATTGAAATTACAGGAGGAGGGAATTAGACAGGAGAAGGTAATCATCCATGTTGGTATTTAGCCAGAAAAATACGTTTAACACCTTTCAAATTATCACTGAGAAACAGTTAAGTGGTTCTTGAGAATTTGTAATGAGCAAACTGAGCATTTAAAAAACATTATTCACCAAGTTGTTTCCTCTGGTCTTCCCAGTTCATCTCATCTTCCCCACTTGTGTTATTTAGAACAATAAGGTTTTCAGGGCAAGGTTTGTCTCTTTTTTTGTATCTTGTATAGTTTAGAGCTTAACTGATACTAATAAAGAGTCAATAGAAGAAAATATTGTGGGTAAGGGAAGTGCATGGAGGAAAGATGGGATGCAGTTATTAGTAGCATATGAAGTGGGGATCTAGAGATTATATCATATTCCCTACTATATAGCCCCCTTACTCTGAACAAACAAATGGCAGTATTTTATACTGGAATATCTTTTTTTCAGAGAGAGCCACTAAACAAAGCTAGAGATCTAAAAATGCTTAAAAGATGGGTTATGCCAGGCCTAGATCTGAATTTTATGGTGGTCCCATAGAAGTCACCTAAATGAAGTCCATGAGAATACTTGTGTGCTTAAAGTTAAGCACATATATAGGTCATGAGAAGGATCCGAGCCTAAATTACTCATAATATAGAGATTAATTAGATGTCCTCATTCTGGGGGTAGAGACTTGAAGACCTTGCAAAAACCATGATTCAGAAGTGCTCTAAGAAGGAGAAACGAAAGCTCATGTATTTGATAGAAAATAACTGCTTTTAACAGCATCGAAATGCAGAGTCATAGAGTAAATTCCAAAAGTAATGAGGTGTGGAGGGAGACAATAAGTACTTCAGAAGCATGGAGCACTTTTAAAAATATTATTTGAAATTGTTCCCAAAGCCTTTGATGAAGAATATGACTTTGGTTATTTTTTCCTTACCAGACGTGAAATATAAATGAAAGAGATAATGTTACAGTGCTGAAAAATGGTTATGTTACTAACAGGTTTTATATTTACTTAAGTTTTTGGTGGCTAGGAAAGGTAGTTTTCACACTAGGAAACTAACTTTGTTCTGGAATACTGTTACACCCAAGAACCCCTGGGTTTCAAATCTGGTGCTGTTGTTGGCATCCTTTCAGCTGCAAAAGATAGTGGGAATTGCAGCCTATGATGTAGATGGGTTGCAATGTCTCATATGACTGAATAGTCCAATCCAAGATTTAAAGCAAACAAAAGAAAGTATTTTTTCACACAACGCACAGTCAACCTTTGGAACTCCTTGCCAGAGGATGTTGTTAAAGCCAATACTATAACAGGGTTAAAAAAAGAACTACCAGTAGATAAGTTGATGGAGGATAGGTCCATCAATGGCTATTAGGCAGGATGGACAGGGATGGTGTCCCTAGCCTCTGTCTGTCAGAAGCGGGGAATGGGTGACAAGGGATGGATCACTTGATGATTACCTGTTCTATTCATTCCCTCTGCGTCACCTGGCATTGGCCACTGTCAGAAGCCAGGAGACTGGGCTTGATGGACCTTTGGTCTGACCCAGTATGGCCATTCTTATGTTCTTATTTGCATGATCTTTGGCAGTTATGGCAAATGTACGTATCTTGGTTGGGAGCTGTTTGCTTCCTACTGGCTCTTTTCTCATCAAGCTGTAGGAACCACTTTGATACCCAGATAGAGACGATGTCACCACTTGTTATGATCACTTGCCAAGATTTGCCATTGGTCAGGATCAATTCCTTCATATCTCGCTTGCATGTGTCTTTATAGCGAAGCTTGGAAGTCCTGTTGTTCTTGTTTCCTCTGATAGTGTGTAGCATGTCCTTGGGTATGTATCCATCTTCCAACCTACTCAGATGGCCCAGCCAGTGCAGTCATCTTTGTTTGAGCAGGGCTATCACAGTTGGTCAATTTACCCTTTGAAAAACCTCTGCGTTGGTGACTTTATCCTGCCATTTGGTGTTGGGTATGTGGTATAAACAGCATAGGTGGAAACTGTTTAATCTTTTCTCCTGATGAGCATAAGTTGTCCATGTTTCCCCACTGTACATGAGAATGCTGAGGACACAAGCTTGGTACACTAGCATTTTGGTCTTGATTGTAAGCTTTGAGTTGTTCCATTCTCTTTTAGTCAGTCTGCTAAAGGTGATGGCAGCCTTTCCAATGTGAACATTTAGTTCTTCATCCAGTGAGAAGTAGGTGGTCACTGTAGAACCTAAATAGCTGAACTTTTGGACTACTACTAGCTGGTTTGCATTTAAGGTAATTGAAAATCTTGAAAATCTAATACAACCGTTTTCTTGATGCTGATGGTGAGAGCAAATGCCTGACAGACACTTGAAAAGCAGTCCATGAGTTCTTGTAGTAGATCTTCATTGAGGGCAATGAGGGCAGCATCATCAGTAAATAGAAATTCCCTGATTAGCACCTTTTTGAGTTTGATCTTTGACTTAAGTTGGGACAGGCTGAAGAGTTTCACATCTGATCTTGTGTGGAGGTACACTCCATCTTTCATGTCCTTAAATGCACAGTTCAAGAGTACCAAGAAGAAGATTCCCAAAGAATGTAGGGGCAAGAACACATCCTTGCTTCACTCTGCTTTTCATCTCAAAGCAGTCTGAAGTGGACCCATCAAACTGGACAGTTGCTCTCATGTTGTTGTGGAATGAACATATAAGAGTTAACAGGGGTGGTGGGAATCCTATCTTTTCTAGTATTGCAAATAGATCTGCTATGCTGACTGTTCACAAAGACCACGTAAAATGGTCAGTTTTGCTCTCTGCACTTTTCTTGGAGTTGACGCAGAGAAAAAATCATGTCTATAGTTGATTTTCCAGCCCTGAATCTGCGCTGTGATTTAGAGTAGACAAGAGCTAAGCAAGGCCATTGATTTGCTATCAAGTGGCAAGGCTCCTGGAAAAGATGGCATCCCAGCAGAAATCCTCAAGTGTGGGAAAGACAGCCTATTACCATATCTTCATCAGCTGCTACTTAAATGCTGGACAGAGGGTGAGATACCACAAGAGATGTGTAACACAAACATTATTACTTTGTATAAAAATAAAGGCAAAAATGGCAATTGCAACAACTACTGGGGTATCTCGCTACTAAGTGTAGCAGGAAAAGCTTTCGCAAAAGTCATCTTAGTGCACCTAGAACAGCTGGTGAATCAGGTGCTGTATGACTTGGGTAAGTCATTTAGAACATGTTTACACTTGCTTTAAGTTCATATGAGTTAGAGCTCTGTTTATAAAGGCTGGAGGAGAGGGTATTTCAGGAGAGCTGAGCTACAGTGGAGTTTCACAGGAACACATCAGCACCCTCCCTGATTATTCTCTAGGGCAATGCGACTCCACATCACCCCCAATTCAGAGATGTGCTTAAATCCCAAAATTCACTGCCAAGTGTACATGTCTGCTTGGGACTGTACATTATAAGTAGTGGTTATTAACTTGTTGAATTCAGAATTGTAAAGGGATAGTAGTAATGCTTTATAGGATTATCCTCTGTAATGAGGCCAAGCCAAGGTCATTGTCACATGGCTAATTCCCATAGCAGGAAGACAGCCAGTTCAATAAGTTAAGACTATCTAGAGCACCAGATTACTCTTTTCCCCTGGTCCTGAATCAACAGTCTTTATGCTTGTTTCACCTTTTTGACCTCATTCTCCTGTAGATGTTGTCTAAATCATCTTTCTCATGTATTGGCTGAATGACTTTAACACACCAAAGTACTGGTCTGAAAATTGGCTTGTATTGTTCATGGATAGCTAGTAGTGAATAAAGTTTGATCTCCTACTTTACCTTTCATACAAAACAGAAATGTATACATTCTCTTTGAACTGTCTGTGCTTATACCAATAGAGCAACTATACTGATACTTGATCATTGTGATGGAAGCAGTTAATTTTAGTTTATTTTCTTCTGGTAATATTTTCAAAAGTACATAAGTGTTTTAGGAGCCTAAGTCCAAAAGTGACTTGGGTACCTAGGTCCAGCTGCTCAAAGTTATTTAGGCACCTAACATATTGATTTCAAAGGAAGTTAGGTGCCTAATTTCCTTTGATGATCTTTGTGCTAACTCCTAAGTGCCTAAATTTTACCCTTCTCCATTTTAGGGTGGAGGGATGTTACCTTTTTCCCTATAAGTGTTGTAACACAGGCATTAGATGTTGTTATGAAAAACATCCTTTTAAACCAAACATAATGGAAAAAAGAGGAAATAAAATATTAAATTAACCATGAGTGTATATGCTTTGATAATGTTAAATCAGGAACTGATCAAAAAATTGAATTTCCATGCCTCAGGAAATCCCAATATTTTGAATTTTTTTTTCTTTCTGAATCAGGAAAAAAAATCAATTTTTTTCAGAGATCAGAAAGTTGAGAAGAATTTGTAATCAATTTAGAAATCTTAAAACATTTTCTTATAATATTTTCAATTGAAATGAAATACTTTGACATTCATGAATTGAAGCATTTAATTTCTGTTTGTTGAGTAGAATTTAAATGTTTTGTTTTGACGCATGATATTGAAATGAATCTGTCGACCTGCCACACTGCCTCATAGGAGTTGTAGTTTGGGTTCCTCATATACCCATTCTCTTCTATGGATTGGGCTTCCCAGCCAGACTATATTTCATGTGATGCATTGCAGTCACAGGCTGTGATGTCTGATGGAGGTTCAACCATAGGGGAGACTGTGATGTAGCATGGAAGAGGTAGCTAACTGGGGAGAAGAATATGGTCATCTCCTATGTGACATCACGACAGCTCAAGTGGACACAGATTAATAGCAAAATGACAGGAAACAAAATGTTTTGACTCAGTTTGACAAATCAAAATGTTTGAATTTGGGATGACCCAGCCCAAAACTACATATTTTGTTTAAGTTTTCCCAACATAAAGATGAAATTTCTGTTTCATAGAAAACATTTTGAAGGAAAATTTCCATCCAGCTCTAGTTAAATCATTGCTACATACATCATATTCACTCAGACAAATCCTCAGCTGGTTTAAAAGGGGGTAGCTCTGCAGAATCAATGAAGATATGCCAAGTCATAGCAGCTGAGGATTTGGCCCACTGTTTGCCTACACTGAATACTGCAATGTTACATGGGGAAGAAGATACCCCCTCTCCACATTTCTCCTATGGAAAAGGCAATTTTTCATGTACCATCCATTCAACAAGAAATTTGAAAATGTTCAGTTTTATTGTAAATACACCAGGAAAGGAGTTTGAATTAAATTGTGCATAGATTAGGTACGGTTTTATTTTAAAGAAAGCAAAGCATTGACTATGTACAGATATATAAAGAATATTACACTATAAATAGTATAAAGAATATGCTAATTACAGATATATAATACAGATGGTAGGGGCAGGGCCAGTGGATCTGCAACTAACTGGATTCACTGTCCCACTTCCCCAAAGCTAGGAGAATACAGCAGCTCTCTGGGTTGGCATAGCCCAGAGGCTGGAGTAGTAGCTGCAAAAAAAAGTTCTGCTGCTGCTCCATAACCTGTAGGAAATGAATTCATTCCATTCACTCCCCGCAAACCTTCCCCAAATACACACTATTTACTCTGGCTGTGCAAGCTTTACCACCTTCTATCCATTTTGTTTGCACTGTTCTCTTTCCATTATCAAGAACGGGGTTGAGAGGAAGAGCTCCAGGGAAATATTAGTGCTTAGAAAGGTTAAGTGGCATTTTGGAAGAAATTAATTTATTCATCTTCAGGCAAATCAAAGGCAGGGACCACAACAGTGTAAATGTCCTAAAGAAACAATTTCATCCAGTCTGTGGGGAATCCATTGCATGAATGACCAGTAATGTCTTCATGTCTTCCCTACCAGAGAAGAGATTATAAGCTATGAAAGTCTCTATGGGGTCTGTTTTCCCTGGTGATTAGTGTAACTCTTATTAAAATCACTTGGAGTTACACTTACGAAAGGGGATTTCTGATCCAATACCCATTGAACCTGGATCAGGCCCTCAGAGGAGAGGAGGCATGTTTATGTTAGACTAGTTTAGTCCATTCTTTATGGATAAAAAATGATATTTTCCAAATACATTTCAGATACTAAAATGATCTTGATGGCATTAGTCACTGATACCTTTGCCAGGTGTCATTCTCAAACACTGTGTGTTTGGGTCACATAATGCAGTGTGTGAGTGAATGTAGGACTGAAGGAATGCACCTTTAACTCTGTTTCTATCAAAATATGATGTGAATACTTCACATAGCACCACTTTAAAATGTATCATTCTATTGTTTTCCCATAAGCCTCCTTTGCCTTCTTATATTCGTCCACCTGTCAGATAATATGCAATGATGATAAGCGGACACTTCATGGGATTAAATCTTTTGACTGCCCCATGGATCATATAAAGCATATCTCCATTTGGATGATTCAGAGGAAAGGAACAATGTAACACTTGTACTGAGCTAATTTACGTTTGACCCACTTACATGTTCAGCATGCTTAACAGCCAAAATGCAGCCGGAAGATTGTACAGGTGATGAATTAGCAATGCTTCATCAGCATCCTCAAATAGCATTGTGCTAAATCCCAGCTCCAAATTCACATTTCATGCAGCTGAGTGCTCTTACCAACATTTTTCATAACTTCTCTGTAGATGCAGATTGTGAACATGCCTTTAACCAACACATTTTTACAATATTTACTTGAAAGAAGTCGATTACTTAGGAGGCTGATAAGGGGTGTCAGCTGCTTTCATTAAGATCACTAATTTGAACACCAGCACTCTTTTGTAACGAATAAGGCTCTATATCTGTCACGGCCCTGACTTTGGTGACATAACACATGACTTTGTAACGTGGCTTATCTGTGAGACATCATCAGATGCTGCGCCTGTGTTTGCTGATGGTGGTCTAGTGACACGACACTGAAAAAATGGATCAAATCTCTAAAAGGTATTTTTCAATATTTTCTCTGCCATAGTTAATAAATGTTGGAGGAGAAATTATTATGGAGAGTTGCCCCTTGAAGAGTTAGGGCCCAGTCCTGCAAGCTGAGCTGCACAGGTGGTCCCTGCAGCTGTGCAGAAACCTGTTGAATTCAGTGAGGCACCACACAAGGGCAGGGATCCTCCTGTGCAGGTCGGTGTGCAGGACTGGGGGCTTAATGGATAATATTTGGAGACAAAGTTCAGTTATTGAAGTGTGAAATACTATTTCCTGCTTCTAGTGCAAATCTCAATTTTCTTCAGTATTGTTGCATCTATTTATGTATTCCAATAGATTAGAATTTAGAAGAAATGCAAAATGTTTTTTACCAAAAAAAAAAAAAAAAGGTACTCAGGTGGGTTAAATCCTGCCTGTGCAAAACAGAACCAAACTGGGAGTGGGAGGGAAGCTGGGTGGGAATAATGATACCTCTCTGCCAGAGAAGCATATTTGGCAGTCTATATATATAGCATGTTCCTCAAGCTTTTTCAGGTTGTTAAACCCTTATTCAAAGTCTAAAAATGTCACGACATCTTCACATTCACAATAAAAGTAAGAGCAAAAAATTATATTACAACTACTGCCACCACTACTACATTTAACCTGACAGACTTTGAAGGTTTTGGCCATCCCAAAGTTTTTTTGGACATTTTGTTATCCGTGCTTTAGAATTGTAATAAAATTGTCAACAGCTTGCACCCCCTGCACCTCAATTGCCTTTTGTGATTCCCTCCTCCCTGACCAGCTAATTGGTTAAGTGCTGATTCAGAGAAACATCCCTATTCAGGCAATAAGCACTTAAACATGTGCCAAAATATAAGCACATGCTTAAGTGCTTTACTGAATCATCAGTGTCTTAAAATAGAAGTAAAATGTTCACCTCTTCTCCTTTTTAAATGTCTCTTATTCTGCAGTTTGGAAATTGTTATATATTTCTTTGCCCTCACAGGTTTGAGTAAGACTTCAGGTTTGATCTCATAGTTATGTAAACTATACTTCCCAATAACTATTTAACAGTTTAGGACATATATTTTGATTTCATGCTGAATTGTGGCAGTTTGATAATAACATGTTTGTTTGTTTTAAACAGGACGCAGTCTGCTAATGGATCAGCTCAAGCAAACATGTTAAAGGATAGAACACATCTATCTGCAGAAACAGACAGCAAAAAACACCATGAAATGAAGACTTCACAGCCCAATATATTAGTTGATCCAGCTGATAAGGTATAATGTGTCTCAAAACAGCAGGGAATTTCTTAAAGTTTGAGTGAAATCCTGTCCAATTGACTTTGATAGGAGTGTTCTCACTGAGTTTTATAGGGCCAGTGTTTCATCCCCAAAATGTAATTTTAGGCCAGGTTTTCAGTGGGCCTCCAAAAATACATTGACAAAACAGAGGGTACTGTTTGGTGGTTTGCTGTTTGACATTTTTATATGACCAAGTGCTCATATTTAGGCTAAGGGCATGAAAAATGGATGTGCTAGCAAGTTCTGTAGCACATCTTTAGAGGTCCGCAGAAAATGTATGCATCTTTAGAGGTGTGCAGGTATTTGGGGCTCTCTTATATCTCATTAGTACAGGCTCTTTCGTTCAGTAATTTTAAGCATATGCTTGTCTTCTAGTTTAGTAGTAAATGTAAATAAATAAGCAAATAAAATTCTTGCCTCAGAAATAGGAATGAATAAACAGATTCAGATCAAGAAAAATGTATCACCCACCCCTGAAACCAAACATCAACTGAACCTTTTTTTCCTTTCCCTGGGAAGAGCTAGAGGAGGAAGGATTATGTTAGATACAGGAGACCCAGAGATATCAGCAGAAAGGTAGCAATAGGCTGGAGTAAATCCATGGATCCAGAATAAATGGGAAGTAGAATTGTTTTCAGATAAGGGATGATACATTTTCTTTGTCCATATGAGAAAGTAGGCAGTGTTATTGTGCACAAATTGGGTAACAGGGACTTTAGGTCACCATACAAAAGGGAATTATAATAGCCACGGCAAGAAGAGATAGAGGAATGGGTAAAGTTTTCAGCAAAGATGGAGCAAAGGCATTGCTGTACATGAACAATAAATAGGCGCTCAACCTGCAGTCGGATCCATGAGAACAAACACCCTGCTCATTGCATATCAGGGCCATCATCTGTAAAGTATGAGAATCACTTTGCAATTTTTGGATGAAAGCAGCAATATACTTGTATTGTTATTATCATTAATCAGCCACGGTCCTCTAAAGAAAGCCACTAGAGTCCCAAATAAGCAACACATTTTAGTATGGGCATGAGTGTTTTGCTGAATCAAGGCCTAGATTTAGATGTGAAATTAATGTTAACTTTTCTCTCTTCTGCTTAGGATCATGCCAATGGTCCCCAGATACTACTCTGCATGTAATTATTTTACTGTGTTTTAGAAGATAATGAACAGATACAATGTACTTCTTTGTACTTAACATTTTTTAAAAAGAGCTAATAGAAGCAGTTGGAACGATCCAGATACATTTATGCCAGACTGTTCTTCACTTTTGGTACAAAGATCTTTCATAACTATTACAATCCTGCATTACACATTTGTTTAGACTTTTGGTAGTACATATCACCATTTAATATCATGTTCCAAATGATGTTTCATTTTATTCTACCCCCTTTCTCATAGTGCCACTAAAGCAATTAAACCTGGAGATAATATCTGTTGCAAAAGCGCATCGCATTTTGCTTCTGAAAGTCTGAAAAAGATGCTTTTCATCTTTTAGTAAAGAGAAAACACAGAGGAAGTCAGAAACAGTTTTTTTTTTAATTCTAGAATATTAAGTGAAATATAAGAATAGAAATACTTACTCCATTTTATTTATTCATATTTTATCCCATCTATACATGTTGCATATTTAGCCATTGGCACAGATACTTAAAATATGATCATTTCCTTCCATAGTACTCATCTGAATTAATTGTACTTCTTTTACATGCTAACCCTTAGATATTTTAAAATTTCTTGATTTGAAAATCTCTATCCTGGAATTAGGAATAGGTAAATAAAATGAATCTATGTGTTAAGAAATAAGGATTCAAACGTGACAATTGCACTTAGACCAAGATGTTGCAATATTTCTGACTGTCCTTTCTGCTGATATTCATAATTAGTGATCCCTGCACAAGCTTCATTTTTAAGACACAATGTCTTAATGCCAATTATCTATTTGTACAATTTTCAAGGTGACTTTGCAGCTTACCCATGTGTACAGCACCTGTAAAAATGTCTATAAATATTTTTCATATCAATAACAATTCTAACTGCATTTTCAGAAAAAGAGGTCTCATTTGTAGTGCTGTCGGATGATCTAATTTTAACTATTTCATTATTGCCCTGCAAATCAGACTATTTCTTCTGCTGCTACTCCTTTCAGATATTCCTCTCTCCTTTAGACTAATACCAGACACTCCCAAGAAGATGGATTTTATATATTAATTTCTCATTTGCAAAGGAACATGAGAGAAAAAAATACTTTATTTGGAATGTTTTTCATACTAAACATCAGAACAAGAAGAAATACTGAACAAACAGGCAAATGTAGATTATAAAAAACCCCAGAGCTGCTTCTTATGAATATAGCAGTTAAAAAGGACATAATTGTCAGGGTGCATGGAAAAATAACTTTCCCAAGGCATAAGAACAAATAGAACCATGAAAGCATGCAGGCAGCAGAA
Organism: Trachemys scripta elegans; assembly: GCF_013100865.1. Taxonomy (NCBI): domain Eukaryota; kingdom Metazoa; phylum Chordata; order Testudines; family Emydidae; genus Trachemys; species Trachemys scripta. The sequence goes on from NC_048300.1 coordinate 167,783,423, forward strand.
AACAAATGACAACACAGATTCAGCAACGATTGAGAATCACAAAGATATTTCATTGACAAACTATTTGTGTCACTGTCATTGCCAGTGGCTAATGCAAAACTGTTTACAGGACTAGCAATGAGATTTTCCAGACTAGGTCTTCAGATTTTTTGCTTGCCTTCTCTTTTGTCAACATCACAACATATTTTCAAAGGAATGGGTGAATAATGTTACTGCAGTATAAGGCAGAATCGCAATGTACTATGTAGTAATACAGATTTACTGTAAGGCATTACAAGATAACTGGAAGTCTCTAATGATCTCCATTTATCACTTTGAAATGACAAATTCACCTTCATCAGAGGGAGAGAACTATTAAATATTGCTATAACTATGGCTCGTCTTAAACTCTAGATCCGATAGAAAGGAAACTCAACTGCATGTTCTTTAAGGACTTGCGTGGTTGATCAATTTGCCATAAAGTTGAACTATTGACAGCTAATTCATATTGCCTACTTTAAGAATATAGTGGAGCTATCATAAATCAAGAAACGCTATCAAACTGTTTAAATGGTAGGTGAGGCTGGTGACATTGCTTATTATTTAGCTTTCCCAACACTCCTCATGATAAGACCCTGTTTACAATTCCTTATAACTTTCCCAAACTTTAATCATTTGAGCTGAAATTTGCTATGCTAGGTGGCTGATTTAGGCTGATTTTGAGAGTGGGGGGGAGAGATTTTACCCAAACCAGTTCAGCCACTTCAAAGAATGAGGAGTTAGGGAAAAATACATTGTTTTGCCCATATTAAATTCTGGCAACCTTTTCTTCGAAAAGTTCTAGTGCACCCAGGTTTTGAAATTTGGTGGGGGTGGACCTCTGTGTCAGGGATGTGTTTTATGCTGTCCCCTGTGCAAATCTACCCAAATTTGGCTAAATTATAAGCCTTTGGAAAATCACAGTTCACATATAAGCAGTAAAGACTTACTAGACCCTCACAGCAATGTAACCATGCTGTATGTTCAGCTTACAAGGAGAGTGATTGCATGCAAAGGTCATGCCAGTTGTTATGAAATATCTTATTATGTTTGTCTTGTTGAACAAAAAGGGGGAGATTTTTAGATGATAAAGATAAATCTTACAGCGCCATGGCAAGAGCCATTCAAAATAGCTGAGTTATAAATAAAAACACTTGAATTGTTTCAATTTTTTTTTTCAAGTTTTGCAGAAGTTCATTGGAAGTTGGTCACCTCCTCACCCCTCCCCCGCTTCTCACTCCCCCACAATCTATATAATTGACAATATCAGCACAGCTTTTGTTGTTGTGGTTTAGTTCAGGACTGTGCATTTGTGACTAGATGGCTCTCCTAGATTTTTTTTGACTGCTCCTGCCATGGAGTGCTGAGTTCACTGACTTAAGCTGAGTTACTCTGGTTTTATACTACTGAGAGGTGACCCAGACCCACTGTGTGTGTAATATTGCAGATGCAATATAGTAGTTTCAACAATCTCTAGCCTCATTTATGAGATTAATTTTCATCCTGCACTAAAGCTTCAGAATTGGTGCCAATTTTTACAGCAAATGTAATAAGCTCTTAATAAAATTGAGTTTATTAATATTTTATTGTATGCATTTTATATTGGCTTTGTACAACATCCTGGGGTGATTGCATGGGGGATGTTCTCTAAATATTAATGTAATTAATTGTGTTTGCTTAATGAACAAGTATTAAAAAAGAAATAACGCACGAGCAAATTCTGTCATTCTGCATAACATGGCACCAAGATTGTTGTTCTATCATCAGTGGTAAAAAACTAAGCATTGTCACGGGAAATGTGTGTATGAGATAGAAAGGAGGAGTGGTACTGTGGTGGGGGGGTGAGGGTAGAACAGAGATGCCTGCCTAGCTATAGGGCAGTTCAGGGGAATAGAAGGGTCCAGACTGTCAAAAGTTAGATTGAAATGCAACAAGGAGCGGAAAGAGCCTTCATCAGCAGAAATAAGGAGGATACTAACTACACAGAGGAGCCTGGTTTCCAGCTCAGGTGAAGACCTGGACCAAACAATAGGGGAGGTAAGAGGTTAAGTGTCCAGGTATTTTTGTGAATGGAGTTTGTGATGATGGAAAAGTCAAGAGCATTAAAAAATACATGGGAGTGGAGAAGAAAAGAAAAATATGACAGGGGCCTGTATTGTCTCAAAGTAGGGCAATATTGGATTAAAGGTAGGAAGCAGATTCTTTGCATCTCACTAGGAATGGAGGATACATTGGAAAGATAGCATAGAGAATAAATGGCACACAAAAGGGACTAAGGATTGCCAGCACTTTTGGAAATAAGAGAAGAGTAGAGATTAAACTTTTCAGTCAAGAGTTTATTCCTGCAGAGCTTCTGATAAGACTTGCAGATCTCATAGTGGATAATGGTGTAACGTTATTATTTTCTGAGGGGCTGACATGTGCATTTTAGGGTCTGTACTTGGTGGATATGTCAGAGGGAAGTTGAACAGTAGGCAGAAGTGCAAAGTTTGCTTTCGGCAAGATTGTTAAGTGTGACAGAATATACCCCTGTGTTCACAACCTACACACTATTGTAATAATGTTTGTCTAAGATATACTTTGTGAGGTATCATTTAAAAACTCATGATTTGCTGATCAGTAACATGGCAAAAATGCACATGGCAGCATTACATGTGAAGTTATAAACATAAGCTGATATCATGACTAAAAGTATGTTTTCCAGGTAAGTCTGGAGAGTGGCCAAATCAGTTCCTCAGAGACAGAGGGCAAGCTGATGCCTCAGATAGGTGTAAACAAGGCTGATGGACCATTACCTGCTAAATGTCCATTCTGTGGCAGGAAAGGGGGCCGGGGCAAAAATCTACATCTTAGCAAAGAAACAGCGTGGAGTTTCCTTCCACACAGGAAGGACTATAAAAAGAAGGGGCAGACACAGCATTTACTGTACCTGAAGAGACAAAGGAAGCAGCTATTGGACTCTGGGTAAGGGATCCTGACCTAAAGGCTTTGGTCATTCAGACTGTTGAAAGCATGCGGTGAGAAAACTTTGCTTTGAATCTAATGTAGTTTAAGTTAGGCATCAGTAAGTGTTTTATCTTTATTTTTCTTGTAATCATTTTTTGACTTTTATGATTTGTTACTTGTACACCAGGGGTCGGCAATGTTCGGCACGTGGCTCGCCAGGGTAAGCACCCTGGCGGGCCGGGCCAGTTTTATTTACCTGCTGACGTGGCAGGTTCGGCCGATCGCGGCCCCCACTGGCCGCGGTTCGCCGTCCCGGGCCAATAGGGGCGGC